>NW_016107332.1:4810879-4846690 GCF_001604975.1 Cebus imitator
TTCAAGTGATTTTCCTGCCTCAGCCTCTTGATTAGATGGGATTATAGGCATGTGCCACCATGTCTGGCCAATTTTGTATTTTTAGTAGAGATGGGGTTTCTCCATGTTGGTCAGACTGGTCTCAAACTCCCAACCTCAGGTGGTCTGCCTGCCTCAGCCTCCCAAAGCCTATGATTTTCATCAAATGGAAATCTGAATTTCTTTTGTTATCATTTATTATACAACTCTAATAAAATTACTGGTGTTTTCTGACTCTATAGAAGCAGAACATAACTAGGGAGACTATTTCTCTATTAGTTGAAGATTACACATATTAAGGCTTTGTTTATATATTTTAGCCAATTCCATAAGTGCATCTGGAATTCACATATAGAGGGAAAACATTAGTGACCCTCTTTATATCTTCAGAAAGACCAAAGGCATGGTGTGCAGTGAAACAAAAAAAGTTTTAATGTATTGTAACTAATGATAATAATCAAGCATAAACTAGGTATATAATTTATGGTTATTTTTTGAGTGTGTAATATAGGGACCACTTTTTCAAATTCAAAATATAGGCTATAATTTCAGAGAAAGAGAAAAAAAAGGAATTCTAGCTAAAAAATGTTTATTTAACCTATACTCATTCCAGAAATTATTTCAAATAATTTTTGAGCCAAAAACATTTGAAATTTGCTTCAGCATAAATATAGTTTAATTCCAATCAAGACAATTAAAAAAAATGTGTTAGAGGTATACAGACATTGTATAGGATTGTGGACTAAGAGTGAGTACTACTATACAATGAGACACATAGGAACATACAGATGCACACACACACATACACACTTATAGACACATAAGTATAAATGGCATATCTATGGATATATACATATATGTACCATGTGCATGTACATGTATGTGTATATATATTATTTCTTTTTAATAATCTTGCAAAAAATTATCTTTTATTTTTATTAAGTGTTTAACATAGCAAATATCTAATGTTTTTTACTTTATGGACAACAATATATTTTCACAGTGTAATAAAATTTACCAAGTCTATCATGTTATATGCCATTCAAATCATGGCCATATAAAATGTCCACTTACTAATACATCTGGAACTTTTGTACTCAGTAATAGTGAATGACACTTTTATATTCTGTAATATTTCTAAATAGAGCAAAAAATCCTTTCAATATATTCCTGAAACTAGAAACTTTTCTGCCATGCATAACTTGATAAAACCACCATTTGTTGTTTATTGGAACCCACAGAATGAGTTCCAAATATATAATAGATAATTATATCTTTACTAACAATCAGATGTATACAAAATGTATGTTTCCATCTTTCTTTAAGAAGAAATTATGTTCTTTTACTTGTAATCTTTTAAAACATGCACACATGTTACCTGATATTCATTTTGGCTTACAAACAAAATGTTCTGATCTTATCACTAAAAACCACCCACAAATCCTTCAAGTGATTACATATCTTGCGAGAACAAAAATACAATGCAATTCCTGCTAATATTATGTAGAAGAAAACTGTGAACTTTAACTTTGCATTGTTAAGAGATTACAATGCTTTCTAATTAATGTTTGCTGTTAAAAATAGCAAATTAATTATTAAAACTGAAAATTAATTTTAAAATTTAAAATAGAGTTTACCCAAAATCTTTAATATACAACACATTTTACTTGTCTATTATATGTTTGGGAAACAGTATTATTTATTGGTATGTGTATGTATACACAAACAAACCCAAATGTGTGCACACATGTATGTCCATTCAAATATATATCTTTTATAAAATAAGGTGAGATATAAATACATACATATATAAAAGTAATCTGAATCAGCATATATACTCAGTACAGATATCACCTAATTTTTTAGTAGTATGTATGACCATATATTTGATGATCCATTGTAGTCTGAGAAGGAGGAGTACAATATGCTTTTATATCACATAGAACAGGGAAATTATTGAGGTGAAAATATGTTTTTTTATATTATATGGGACAGGGAAATTATTGAGGTGAGAGTGGAACAAGTAGAGAATGCAAAAGAAAGATGGATTGCTTTCCTGTGTAAGCGTTTCAGGTAAGGACAAATTGACGTGTTTAGCCTGGTTCTAGACTGGCTTCCAGATTTGAAATTGTCAAAGTGAAAATTCTTTAAACAAAATTTTCTCAATAAGCACTTGTGGCCATGATTTATCCTCTGAGTGAGGCCACATGTGCTTGGAAAATTTCTTGTACTATTATTAAAGAAAAATCTATGGTTAAGATGGTACCACTAAATTCAGTTTCTCAAACAGATTGCTAATCCAGTAAATTGGCATAATGGCTAGGAATGTTTGGCTTTCCTACCCAGATAATTTAACTTAATACAGTAGTTGGAATTGTTTTTTATTATTACTTTATAAAATGAAATTAAATTTCTTTTGGTTATTTGGAACTTGGAAACATTTCTTCAAATATGATATCATTGAAGATACTCAAATACAAGTGAAGATCTATTTAAAACTACGCACTTTTTAAGTCAACCTTCTCAATTTCTTTACTGGATTAATCAATGTTCTCCTATTCCTTTGTAAAGAACAATGACTGAGAGGCACTGCACATATCCTGCTCCTGTGAGGTGAGCAATATATGCCTAAATGCTTTTTTTTGTTTATCAAATATCCATGATTTAAATAAATATTAACTAAACCAATAAAAATTGAATAAAGGTATTTGCTTCTATGAAAATTAAGTTGAATACCATGTGATAAATAGATATAATTAAGCACATTTTTCTATACCCTTTCCTAAACCCCATAACAGCAAAGGATTAATAGTTATAAGCCCATAAAGATAAGGAAACAAGAAAGGAAATAACAGCAGGTAAATATTAACATAGATGCACATATGGTAACTAATTTACGATATTTAAATTCAAGACATCATAACAGAAGACCAATAAGAAACAATTCAATTTGTATCGCAGAAAATGTGCAAAGTTCCAATAATTTAAATACCAGACAATTCTGGGAACAGAGGTGAGAGGTAGAGCTGAAAACAGAAGGACTTGTTGGAAGTCTATAAAAGGAAGGCTACAGATGTAGTTCCTTTCTTTATCCATGCATTCAGGAAACTACCTTCTTCCCCAATAGTAAGAAGGATGGAGTTTTCAGTGTGGAGATACTGAGCCAGATAGACACTGCTGTGAACAAACTGAAGGGAATGTTTAAATACACCCACATTGCTTGAGTCTTTTTTAAGGTTGACTTAAAAAGTGGTACCCCAGGCCACATTCCACTTCTGGGCTGGCAGATATTTGCTTATACACCCCAGAAAGAAAATGGGAATACAACTTTGTACAGAAACCAGAAAAGAAAAGACACTCATATGCAGATATTCAGGATTGCTGCTAGGAGATGTGCAGATGCTCACCTGATCCTCCTAGAGTGAAGCGTATGATTTGACAGGCCTGTTCGTATTTACAAAGCTGCTACATTTGTGTGTATGTTTCATTCTTAAATAGGACTTGCTAGGTAGAGATCACAGATTTTGAAGAAAATGCCTCATGCAAAAGTAGGAAAACAAATAAATTAAAAAAATTAAAAGATTATTGGAGGAAACAGAGACAATTCAAAAATTCAAGAAGGGTTTTAAAAAAAGAAAATAAGAAATGTACCCCCTCTCTAAAGTCAGTAAATTCAGAAAGCTGTGAGAAGATATACAATCTATAAAATTAGAATGGAATACTATTCAAAAAGCAACTATATAAGAACAATAAAAATTCTTGAATTTAATTTAAGAAGTCAAAATAACTGTTGATAGGAAATAGCATTAAGGAAATCTCAACAAAAAAGAACAGAAAGACCAAAGGTTGGAAAATTGTAGAAAAAGGTATAGTAAATTAGAGAGTTAACCCACAAGTTTCCATATTTGACCAACAGAATTCTGGCAAGAATGAAATGGGGAGAATAAAAGAGAGAAAATGATCAAAGGAAGAGCACAAAATTAAGTGCCAGAATTAATTAAAGGCTTATATCAAGGCACACTTTCAGAGAATTTTAGAACTAGCACCTAAAGAGAAGATTCTAGAAGCTTCTAGAGAGAGAAGGAGAGACGCCATCTACAAAGGTTTGAAAAAGAATGTCATTAGATTTCAAAATTGCAATTCTGGAAAGTGAAAGATGATGCCTTCAAAAATCTGAGTGCAGATGATTTCCATCTTAGATTTTTTATCCAACCAAATTATAAATTTGGTATGAAAATACAAAAAAAGAGATACATTTTTAGGCTTGCAGAGTTTCAAAATGGTTTGCTCTATACACTTCTTTTCCAAAACAATTAATAGAAGATATACTTCATTAAACAAGGGAATAAATAAAAAATGAGAGAGAAATGGAATACAAGAAACAGATGTAGCAAAAGGGAAGTATGAAGAAATTACAGAGTCAATAGCTATGCATGAGCCTGCAGCATCAGGAGGATAGAGGGCTTCAGGAGGCACAGCACTAAGACATCACAACTCAGTCAGATGTGTTTAACTGCAGTAAGAGCAGTTTTACAACTCAGTGGGAGAAACTGGAATAGATTACCGATGGAAATATAGAAAACTAAGTCAAAACAAACAACAAAAACCTAGACTAAGGTAAACTCCAAGAAAAGCAAAAAGATATCTGAGAAAGGGAAAATAATTATTTCATATTCTAAAACTCTTCTATAAATGAATAAAAATATGTATGTAGGATATTCACTTAACCAAAAAGTGTCTATATTAGGTAAAATGGAAATCTGATGTTTATGTGTAATTGTGTGTAGATCTGACAGGCTGGTGGTATAAGAAACCTGAAGTATAGTTTAATCTTTCACATTAAAAAGTTCCGTAGGTAATATATATTTTTAAAAAGTGGTTAAAATTTTTGCCTTTTTGAAGTGGGAGTCAGGGATTGAACAGGAAAAAATATGTAAGCTGATTTTACTCAGAAGCAGATGATTTACGTTTTTAAGCTTCTTAAGCTATCCACATATGTGGATAGCTTAAGATATGTGGATAGTTTTTTTTTTGTTTTGTTTTTTTGTTTTGTTTTGTTTTTGTTTGTTTGTTTGTCTTGAGACTGAGTTTTGCTCTTGTTACCCAGGCTGGAGTGCAATGGTGCTGTCTCGGCTCACTGCAACCTCCGTCTCCTGGGTTCAAGCAATTCTCCCGCCTCAGCCTCCTGAATAGCTGTGACTACAGGCATGTGCCACCATGCCCAGCTGATTTTTGTATTTTTATTACAGACAGGGTTTCACTATGTTGGCCAGAATGGTCTCGATCTCTTGGCCTCGTGATCCATCTGTCTCGGCCTTCCAAAGTGCTGGGATTATAGGCGTGATCCACCATGCCCGGCCTGTGGATAGTTTTAAGAAAAATTTTAAAATTCAAAGCAGTATTCAAATTGTCTGTCTGATTTACCTAGTTATAGTTTAATTGTAAATTCACCAAAGATATAGAACAGCTTCTCTTATTTGTAAAATGCCTGGTATGTGCACCAGTCATACATAGCAAAAGAAAGTTCACACATGATGTGTTTGCATGCACACGCATGTGTACATATGCTCCAAAACCAAGTTTAAAGCTTTGAACAAACTTAATACATGTAATCACATTTTTAAAAATCACTGTAGAATGAGATATTAGTAAAACAACTAAAAATTGTAAGGGGACATGTGAAAGTCCCAGTTGGACTCTACATTTGGTTTGCTTTGTAAGTATATTTGTGTTTATGTTCTACTTCAAAGAATCAAAACTGGAAATGGTTATGTATTTATCATGGGTGTGTTTTATACTGAAAAAATAATACAAATGTCTAATCAGTGGACTTATTCAGAAAAAAGATGCATGGACTAACATGAGGGGAAGCAGTGTATAGCTGAATGCTTTACATTAAAAGAACAAGTATAAAATTTGCAATTTGTTTTTCAAAAAAATTATTTTCCTCTGTCATAACCTTTTTGTGATTAACTGGCCTTGACTGAGTTGGATAAGAGGGTATCTGCAGTAATCATAAAGAGTCAGGAGAGCTCTTGAGAGAAGCAACATGATAACAGCTCTTCTTATAAGTTTTGGAGAGCAGTTTTCCTGTCTTTCATTCCACTTTTCACTACAGATTGGAAAAACAAAAGAAAACGCCTATTTCCAATTGCAGGCTCCTTCTTAAGTTAGCGTCTGACGATAGGATAAGTCTGACTTTCCTTCTCCTAAGGGGAAGGATCTTCCTTCAAACAATGAGTCTGGCCATGCACCTAGCAGTTTTCTATCTCAGCTTCACTTGATAACAAGAATGTTGAATCCCTCTCCTAAATGCAGCTCAGCTTTATGTACAAAGGATGAGGACAGCTAAACACTCACCTACTTTGTTCCCTAAAGCAGCCTCTCCCCGTTTTTTGAGGGAGATTTCCTGTAACATTGGTTTTCCTGTCTAAATTACAAATTCTTCAAAGACAAGGATATTGTTTAATATCCTATTATCTTTTTTCTTTCTTTCCTATTTCTCTTTCTTGTGTCTTTTGGCAAGCGTGCTACCCACTTACTAATTGCTTAATAAATTTTGGACAAAAGAGGGCGTTGCTCATAACTTTGCCTTAAAATTGGCAATGAGATTGTGTTCTCCCAATTACTTCTAACTTTCTCTTTCTGAAGTTTTGATCTTGTAAGGCTCGCTGAAACCTTCTCTCATAAAGTTAGGAGAATTTAGCATAATTTAGAGATGTTTCAATAACTGAAAATGGCATTTTAATAAAGAACCAAGAAATGAAGCACAGGATTGTTGCTGTTCATGTAAGGTAGATGTTTTTTCCTAAAATTTTCATGTTCTGTTCTTTGCAGACATGTGTGGTGCATAAACATTATAACAAAATATTTTAAATTTCTCTCTCCTGTTCTGTATATTACTGTTAATTCATTTCACTTAACTATGCACTGTAATCACCCACAACATTGGTAATGTGTTATTACTTTAAATTAGCATATTATTATATTACTACTTTAAACCATTATCTTTTAAATCAATTTAGGAATAAGAAAAATAAAATATTTTATTTTGCTTTTATTTATTCATTAGTGCTTTTCTATGTGTACACCCATTTATGACATATCTTTATTTTTATACATGAAGAGATTTTTAACATTTCTTTTTTGCCGGGCTGGTCTGCTGGCAATAAATTTCTTTGGTTCTTATTTGTGTGAGAATATCTTTATTTCTCATTTACTTTTGAAGATATATTGGACATTGAATTCAAGATTTGTGTTTTTTAATCTTTCAATACTTTAAATATTTCATTCCACTATCTTCTTTCTTGTATGGTTTTAAAAGAGAATTTCCCTGTTCACTTTGTCCCTCTATATGTAAGGTGTCTTTTTTTCCCTCCTCCTGCTTATTTCAAGAAGTTCTCTTTGTCTTTGGCTTTCTGCATCTTTAATATAATATGCCTAGGTATTGACTTTTTGGTATTTTTTTCTGTTTGATGTTATCTGAGTATGTATGTTACATCTTTGAAATTGTCTCAATTAGATGTCCTGTGTGCCTTTCTTCCCCATCCTTTTTTTTTTTTTTCTTTTACATTTAAGTTTGGGAAATTTCTATTGGTCTGTCTCAAAGCTTACGTAAGTCCTGTCTGCTGATAAACCCAGCAAAGGTATTAGTTATTTCTGTTTCATGCTTTCTATTTCTAGCATTTTATTTCTTAGCTAAAACTTACAAAAACATATAATTAATCGTTTTAAAGTATACAATTTAGTAATATTAAGTATATTCATAATGTGCAACCACCACCTCTCTCTAGTGTCAAAACATTTTCATCACCAGGGGAAAACACTCCATAGCCATTAAGTAATTAGTTTTAAGAAAGTCATTTATTATCTTCTTGTCCAAATCTAAGAATCTATTGCTAGAACCTAAGTCATAAATATTTTTGCTTATAGTTTCCATAGTTTGCTTTCATTAACCATCTGTTCTTGCATGTTGTCTACTTTTTAGAGTCCTTATCATATCAGTATTGGTTGTTTTAAATTCTCTATCTGATGTATATTTAAATCAATGTTATACTTGATTCTGGTTCTGAAGCTTGCTTGATTTCTTCAGATTGTATTTGTAATTACTTTTTTGTATAGCTTGTAGCTTTTTGTTGAAAGCCAGACATATTGCATTGGGTGATAAGAACTGAGGTAAAAGTGTCACAGGATCCTTGAGAGTGTCACTTCACCAGTCAGAAACCTCTGTGGCCAGTGGTGCCTTTGCCTGAGTTTTTACTCAGGCCTGCTGGATTTGTTCTGCCCACTCGGCCTCGCAGGCTAAACTTAGCTAGCACCACCAGCTCTCATGCCTGCCAAGGGCGAGCCAGGTGCAGACCTGAAAGGGGTGTGTGAGCAAGCCAGTGGGGGGTCTGGCCACTGTACATAGCCAGGCATGCTGGCTGTGGCAGGGTGGGCAGCTCCAGGTGCCAGCTCCCTGAAAGGCTGCAGCTGGCATACCACAAGCAGCTTTCATTGCTAGCACTGGGAAATGTAGTAGTGCTCAGAAGCTTAGAAATGTCACGAACCTCAGAGCCCCAAATAGGTTGTTACAGCCCTGGCTCAGGGAGCTCCTAGGTCTGGGCTCCCAGAAGGGCCACAGCTCTTCTTTCCTTCTCTCTTCTCTCCTTCTTGCCCATAACATGGTGAGCAAAGGGAGTGTTTCAGCTCTGTTTTTGTTACAGCTCTTTTAGCTCCAACATTCAGCAGTTCCCAAGTTCTTGTCCTGCGTCCTGAAAGAATGAGGTACATAGACAAGTAGAGGGTGAGCAAGGTAAAGAGGAGCTTTATTGAGCAACAGAACAGCTCAACGGAGATCTGCAATGGGTCTCTCCACAGGCAGGGCATCCCAGTGAGTGTTCAGCTCTCAACAGAGAGGAGGCCCATAGTGGGTAGCTCTCCTCCACAGCTGGCAGTTTTGACATCTGCCCACCTTTCAGCAGGGAAAAGACCCTGGAGTGGGTAGCTCCTCTCCAGAGCTGGCAGTTCCAACATCTTCCCAGCTCTCAGAAGAGAGGAGACCTTGGAGTGGCAGATCATCTCTGCAGCTGGTAGTCTTGATTTCTGCTTGAGTCTGACTGAGTCTGGGGTTTTTGTAAGCTTCAGAAGGAAGGAAGTACATGCTGATTGGTTCATGGGCAGCCATGGGAAGGCCTGGAAAAGATACCGTAAGTTCAATTCTGATCTGTTAACCTGGGCCCCAGGCTTCAGGTTGTCACTGGTTTGAAGGTGGCTTTTCACTGGGAACCTGCCCCTTTCTGCCCAGGAGCCAGTCTGCCTCCTTTTGTCATACACAGCATCCAGGCTGTTTGTGCCAAGGGGTGCCTGCAGGTCAAGCTGCCTTCAGGACCTTCCTTAGCCTCCCTTCCACGCTCATCAGTGCCCAAAGTCCAGAGGGGCCTAGGTGACAGGGAGCTGGTGGGTCAACACTGCCCTGAGCATGTGTACACCAAGCCAGGTTGTGGGAGCACCCAGGCTTGGCCTCAGCTTTGCTCTGAGATCAGGGTATGTGGCAATCATCCTGCAAACTTGGAAGGGCGTCAGGGCTTCTGCCTGTTCTCAGCTCCTGCCAGCTCCATGGAGTGCACAGCCCTGTCCATGCCTCCCTTGCTGCAGCCAGCATCATGGCAGTGGCTGCTCCAGATGTACTGCCACTGCCATCAAGAGGACTTTAGCATGAAGATTTATATTAATCTGGCTAGGAGTTTGGCTCTGATTAGTGTTTGTTGTGTTGAATGTTTTGGTGCTAGAGGTTTCAAATTCCTCTATTATACTGTTCTTGTCTCCCCTGTTGTCACTGAGCTTACATAAGAACTCTTTACTCATCAGAGTCTGGTTCTTGTAAGACTTTCAGCAATAATTCACTGTTAATATACTGGAAGCTTGGTGTGATTACGAAGTATGGTGGAGGGAAATATTATAATCTTAAAATTTTGTTTCAGTTTTTTAGTGGGCTTGTGTCCCTTGATTGTGACATACATAAGTGTTTCTTTACTTCCCTTCTCCTGTCCCCATTTGGTGAAACAAGGAGGCTAGAGCAAGGAGGAGAATTTCCATGGCTCTTCACCATGAGAACCTACTGGGGTTCCTAGAGGCCAAATCCATACAAGTATAGGAATCTGCTGAACAATTCCCTAGGTGGCCTTGGACTGACCCAGTTTTGCTTCCACTTCCTTGCTTGTAGTTTTCAAAAATAATTGTGGAATGTGCTGGTAATACAACATTCTAAGACAGGAAAGGACTGCTGGAAATACCCTAGGCCTTATTCCTTTCCCTTCAATGGAATGTAACATCTTGGCATAGAGTGGAACTTTATTCCTCCCTTCCCTGGAAGCAGGATGTCCTCCAAAGCTTTTCCCAATAAGTTGCATAGACACTAAGGTATATAACCCAGGTGGGCTGCCTTTTGGAGTCCCTCAGCTGTGGTCCAAGTGGGGCATGCTCAGCCAAGACAGAATCTGCCCTAAGAAGCTGTCTTGAACCTTGGGCTTTCTTAAGTCCTCACTCACAATGGAGTGTAGGCTTCTTTCATTCCTTGCTGCATATATGTAAGTAATAAACTCACCTTATATAACTTGGAGTGTGTGTGTGTGTGTGTGTGTGTGTGCGTGTGTGTGTGTGTGTGTGTGTGTGTGTATGTTCTATCTCATTGGCCCCAGAGAAGTGGGTAACCAGTACATGGTGAATCTGCTTCAGAAGACCCCTTAATATTGCAGCCTTCAGAGGTTTTCTTTCATGCTAATCTGTACTCAGCCTCTAGTAATTCATCAAAATACCATTTAAGTATTTCTACCTGCTTATGGTTCTATTGCTTCTCCTCTGGCTAAGTAGATCTCAGATGTAACTCTCTGGATTTACTTGTTTCTCTAGATTTCAGCTGGTAGTTTTTCCTGTGATGTCATTTGCCTAATGGGACCAAGAAAACTCACTGATTTCATTTCATTCAGCTTTTTCTTGCTTGTGCCCAGGAGTGATGGCTATCAAGTTTTTACATGTGGAGCTGAAATAGGAAGTCTCTCTAGCAGTATATTTATTGTCAGATTGACTGGATGGGTTAGCACTGTTCCACGGTGTTTTCTCTGTGTTCTTGAAATCATTGTGGACACTCCTTGGTTACAAACACTTATATCTGTAGCCTAACTGTCATCACCCTGATTGACCATACTTCTGGAGTGGCACTGTTCTTGATCTCCTCCCATTGGCATTTAGCCTCAAGTTTCTTGCATTATTTGTAGCAATCTCTTGCCCTATTATCTTACTTCATTCTTATAAGGATATATTATACAGTTCTCCTAACTCTATGTATTCCAGCACTGCATAATTTATAATTAGGATATTTTCCATTTTTGATTATCATGTTTTCTCCAAGTTGTTAGTGTTTCAATGTCCTCCTAACTATATATCTTCCAGTATTGAATAATTTATAATTAAAATATTTTTCCATTTCTGGTTATTATGCTTATCTCCAAGTTGTTAGTGTTTCATAGTTTTTACGTTTAGGATTTCCAAGTCCTGGTAAGTGGCTTCAGTGGTTTGTACCTACTGGAATCGCAGTGGACACAAATCTCATATCACAGTGGACACAAAACTCAGTCATGCAAAAGCTTTATTTTTCGGGAAAAAGACTAAAAGATGAAACATTTAAACAATAGTAATTATAATAATTTTTTAAGAGATAGGCAATATAAAAATACAAATTATGACATCAATAATTCAACATGTAGAGGAGAATAAAGTGTACAGGGTATTTTTGTTTTGTTTTTTCCTGTCTTTGTGATCAAAATTAAGTTGTTATCAGTTTAAAATAATTTGTTATAACTATAGGGTTTTTTTGTTATTGTTGTTAACGTTGTGATAAACAAAAAGAAAAAACCCATTTAGATACACTGAAAATAAAAAGCAAGGAATAGAACATACTATTAAGAAAATCACTTAACTACAAAGAAAGCAATGTGTGTGTGTTTGTGTGTGTGTGTCTACAAGTAGTAAACCCACCTTATATAACTTGGTGTGTGTGTGTGTGTGTGTGTGTGGGTGGGTGTGGGTGTGTGTCTGTGTCTAACCAGATATTTGGTTTAACCAGATAATGTTTAACCAGATACTTGGTTAAACATTGTTTCTGGGCGTGTCTGTGAGAATATTTCTGAACAAGATTAACATTTGCATCAGGAGACTGAGTAAAGACCAAATGTGGTGGGCCATGTCTAATCCCTTGAATATCTTAATAAAATAAAAATACTGAGTAAGAAAGAATCCCCTCTATTTGCTTGAATGTTTTAGAGCTGTGATATAGGTCTTCTGCTTTGAGACTTGTAGTGAGACTGAAGCTTATGCCATGGCTCTCCTTATTCTCAGTCTTTTGGATTGAGACTCAAACTATATCTTCAGGTCTCTGGGGTCTCCACCTTGCTGACTGCAGATCTTGTGACTTCTCAGCCTTCGTAATCACATGGGTCAATTCCTTATAATGAATTTTATATCTAGCTATGTATCTGTTGTGAAAATTCCCATCCAGCTTCAAGAATCACCCTCTCCAGCAGAGAGGGCGATCTAAGAGAAAGCAAGAGGCACACAACTCCACGTTGGTAAGTAGTCAAAAAATTATTAAGGGGAAACTTACATATGAGGTGGTCTTGGATGAAGCAAGATGAGTTAGAGGTAGATCACATTTGCAATACATGCCTGTATAGTCTTTCATACCATGTGAAGAAAAAGGAAAGGAAAAGGAGGAAAAAAGTCACTGATAGCATGTGAAGCTGCCTGGTTCCTTTCTTAATCCATTCACTCTCTTCTTAAAGAGATTGTTGTGTTTCCCCACAGTGTGGTCAATATCCCTAAATGTGCGTGTAAGGGTGATCAGAGTAAGAGCAGGTATCTTAGTTCTCTGGTCACAACTCACTTTGTGGTTAAATGTCCAGAATATGTTTTCACAACACTATGTTTCTATTATCTACCTATCTATCATCTTCATCTATCTATCTATCTATCTATTATCTATCTATACCTAACTTCATCTATCTATCTTCATCTTTCTATCTATCTCTATCATCTAATTTATTTCCTGTTGTTTCTGTTTCTCTGAAGAACCATTACTAATACAGATTTTTAATACTATGTTTCTTTAATTCTAAATAAATGGAATGTTAAAGATGAGTTTTCAGCGTTGTTCCAGGGCTTCTGGAATTGGCTCTCTAATCTAGTTGGATTTAAAGTTGCTAATGATTCTATTTTCAGTAGTACAGAGAGAACTGAAAGTCTATGGTGTAATCTGTCAGTAGAAATAAACAAAACACCTCCATTAAATTCTCTTAATAAACCACTTATTAAGAAGCAAGGAGCTGAGTGACTGTGTAGATAACACTTCTGAACATTTTTAGAAAACTAACAAATATAATGAGGTTGGCAGACTGCTTTTAATGTCTCCGGAAAAAGTGGTGAAAGAAAAGAATGAGCTCAGGGATTTGAATTCCCAGCTTAAGCACTCCATGAAGGACTTAAAAGCTTCTACGTGCTCCCTGAAGGAGACACTTATCTCCTGTAGCCACAAGGATGAGATTGCCAGAAATCAAATCCAGAATCTCATCTTGGGACTGGCTGAATTATGACACAGGTCAACTCTCAGCCTCAAGGGTATGTGTACTGTTAAAGTGAAGGCATTTATTGGGAAACAATGAAATACAATAAGATAGAATGGAGAGGTATAGGAATACCCTGATGAAGCTGGGGATATGGAGTGCCTTAATTTTGACAAGTCTTCCTTGTCAGTGGAAGCAGACTTCCCACCCCTGATAGAATTGGCCTCTCCACGACTAGTGGTAGCAGCTTCCCCAATCCCATTAGGAGCAGCCTTCCTACTTTTCTAAAGGGATTAACCCTGTATAGCCTGAGAAAACTGTAACGGCTTGCTCTCGGGCACTTGCCAGGAAAGATAATGCTTATTCTTCGTAGAACCCATCCTAACCACCCCTTTTTACTTCCAGGTCTATGACTAGATTTCAAGTCTTAGCATGCCCCTAAAGGTGAGGAGACCTTGTATGCTGCACTCCAAAAGAAGTACTTAAGTTTTCTAATTTATGTAGACAGAAATCTGGAGAACACGTGTAAAAATGAGTGTTGAGGATGTGGAATAATAGTGGAAGAAACACAGAACTGGATCAAGACAAATTTACTGATAAGGGCTCACTAACCAGAGATTCCTCATTTAATGTTGTATCTGTGGCAGTTAATGAGAACCCTAACAGTTTACTTGAATGATTGACTGAAACGTGGGCCAACATGACATGAAACATGGACAATGAAGTAATTAGAAACACTAGACCTGCCTTGGTTTAATTTACTGAAAGGATTCAAAAGCTTTGGGAGATTGAAATATTAGAGTGGAGTTATCATTTAAGACCTACCCACTTATACTGGGAGAAGTCCCAAAGTCATACCTATTACCACTACTATGAAAAGTAAATGTGTGAAGGGGAGCCCTGGCATCCTTGAAGAGCTCTGTGATTGTTATTTTTTGTGGGTCATATGTTAGAGTGGGGACTGCAGTACTGAATTGGGAAACCTAAAGGCAGTGGGAGTAACTGGATCCCAGGGTAGAGGTGGCTGAGTGGCAGTACTCAACCTCCAAAGGCAATTTGGCTGTGGTTACTAGAATGGACAGCAGAGTCAAAGCAGCAATTAGGATGTTCTGACTCACACAGACCTATGGCATTGGCTAATTGATTCTAATGTTTCCATAAGTGAAATTTATAGAAAGTCTATTAAATTTTTGTCTAATTTGTATAAGCAGAAAAGTTTGAGGTCAAATGAATAAAAGTCTCACCTAAATTATAAAAACAGTATGTCACAGCCCCTCAATAAATTCCCAGATTTGAGTTATTGTATCCTTGAAGGAAGAAAAAGCAAAGTCCCCTTGTAAAAGGACCCCAGTACACTATCAAAAATTGATACTGTTAATTTTTCTTCAAACCTTTTCTAAAGGACCCTATGGTGACTTTTACCAAGGCACTGATAGATTGGGGGAAAATAATCAGACCTTTTAGGGACTACTAGACACTGGCTCTGAACTGACACTAATTCCAAGGAACACAAAACATTACTGTAGTCTATTAGTTCTGAGTAGAGGCTTATGGAGATGAGATAATCAATGGAGTTTTAGCTCCAGTCCATCTCACAGCAGGCCTAGTGGGTCCCTGTGGTTATTTCCCTATTTTGGAATGCGTAATTGCAATAGATATATTCAGCTGCTAGAAGACTTCATAAGTTTGTTCCTTGACATGGAGTGAGGGCTATTATGGTGAGAAAGGCCAGGTGGAAGCCACTAGAACTGCCCTTACTTAGGACAGTAGTAAACCACAAGGAGTACCACATTCCTAGAAGGATTGCAGAGATCAGTGCCACCACTGGCACTTGAAAGATTCAAAGGTGGCAATTCTCATCACATTCTATTAAACATGTCAATTTGGCCTGAACAGAGGAAAGATGGATCTCAGAGAATGGCAGTGGATTATTGTAAGCCTAGCCAGGTGGTGACCACAATTGCAGCAGCTGTACCAGATGTGGTTTCATTGTTTGAACAAATTAACATATCCCCTGGTATCTTCTATGCAGCTATAGATCTGATAAATGCTCTGTTCTTGATACCTGTGAGTAGAGACCACCAGAAGCAGATTGCTTTTAACTGTCAAGGCTAGCAATTCAAGGCCAGCAATTTACCTTCACTGTCTTACCCCAGGGAACATATCAACTCTATAGATCTATGTTATAAGTTAATTTGTAACAATATTCACCTTCTTTTCCTTCTATAAGGTATCACGCTGGCACATTACATTGATGCCATTATGATAATTGACATAAAGCCTAAAATGTAGCAACTAATCTATACTTATTGGTAAAATATTTGTGTATCAAAGGGTAGAAAATGAATCCAAAAACTCAGGAGCCTTCAAACCCAGTGGAATTTCTAGGGTTCCAGTGGAGTAGGAAGTGTTCAGATATTTCTTCTAGGTTGGGGGATGAATTTCATCTTCAAATGAAAGTGTGATCAGGTTTAAGGAGACCCTGAAGGCCCAAGTAAGTTACATGAAGTGGCCCAAATGCTCATGGTTCCACTGCTGCTATACTGCTTTCTCTCTCCCAGCCTGTACCTGTGATTTCATGAGGAATTAGCTATGATCAGTTGACAAAGAGAAGACTAAGTCATGGCTTATAGTTCTGAACAATATGTTGACACCACCCAAAAGTGAATCGCTGCAGCACTATAGCTTCTCTCTGGGACATTCTTGAAGGACAATGGTGAAGGTAAATTCTCCCACTGGGAGAATTTAAGCACTGCACATTGTTGTCAACTTTGGTTGAAAGGAGAAATGACCAGACTTGGGATTATACTCTGATTCATGGGGGGCTGTGGCCAATGGTTTGGCTGGACAATCAGAGACTTGGAAGAAATATGCTTAGAAAATTGCTTACAAAATATTTGAGGGAGACGTGTGAGGATAGACCTCTCTGGGCAACAACAATGCAGATATTTGTATCCCATGTGGCTGTTTACCAAATAATGATCTCAACAGAGAAGGATTTTAATAATCAAGTGGATAGGATGACCTGTTCTATGGATATCAGTCAGCTTCTTTTTCTAGCTACTTCTGCTTTGCCCAATGGGTTCATGGATAAAGTGATGGTGGTGGCAGCAATGGAGTTTATGCATGTGCTCACCAACATGGATTTCCACTTACCAAGGCCAATCTGGACATAGCTATTACTCAGTGCCCAAACTGCCAGCAGCAGAGACAAATACTGAGTTCCTGAAATGGCAGCATATCCTAGGGTGATTAGCAAGATACCCAGTGGCAGGATGATTACATTGGACATCTTCCATGATGGAAGGGGCATTAATTTTTTCCTTCCTGAAATAAACAAACAGATGATTTATGTCCCCTGCAAATAATGCTTATGCCAAACTACTATCTATGGGGCTTACAGAGTGCCTTATCCACTCTCTTAGTCCTTCTGTGCTGCTTTACCAAATTCCTTAGACAGACAATTTATGATAGAAATTTATTTTTTTTTCAGTTCTGGAGGCTGAGACATCCTTAATTAAGATAAAGTTACTGTCACTGGTGTCTTGTGAGGCTGCTCTCTGCTTTCAAAAAGGTGCCATGTCACTGTGTCCTCATATGGCAAAAATTGGAATGGCAAGAGGGTACTCTCTTCAAATCTTTTACAAGGATGCTGGTTTCATTTGTGAGGGTGAAGCCCTCACGACTTAATTTTCCTCCAAGGTAAACACCTCTTAATACTATTGCAGTTAGTAGTAAGCTTCAACATAAATTTTGGAGAGGACACCATCACTTAAACCATAGCATCCACCATCATGCCTTCCACTCAATATTGCTTCTGACTAAGTCAGTCAGGAATCGGCCCATTCTTATGAAATTCAGTGGTCTTACCATGTTCTCCACCATCCTAAAGTAGCTGGCTTGATAGAATGGTGGAATGGCTTTTGAAGACTCAGTTACAGTTCCAGCAAGGTGGTAATACCTTGCAGACCTGGGACAAGGTTCTTTATTACAGAAGGCTGTACATTATGTGGATTAATGTCCAATATATGTTAATATTTCTCTGATAGGAAGGATTCATAACTCTAGGAACCAAGATATAAAAATGGGAGTGGTACAACTCACTATTAGCCCCGGTGTCCTGCTAGCAAAGTGTTTATTTTTGCTTCTCAGGACATTATGCTCTGCTAGCTCAGAGGTCTTTGTTCCAAAGAGTTTAATGCTTCCAACCAGAGATACAAAATTGTTGCATTGAAATGGAAGTTAAGACTCCTACCTGGTCACTTTGGGCTCTTGAATCAACAAAGAAGACCCTTATTGTGCTTGCTGGGGGGATTGATCCTAACTACCCAGGAGAAATTAGACTACTTCCTCATTATGGAGGTAAGCAAGAGGATGTCTGGGATACAGAAGGTCCCTGAATGTGTCTATAACCCTGCTCTGTGATTAGGGTAAATGCAAAACAACAGCAAGCCAACCCAGGAAATACTACTAATGGCTCAAACCCTTCAGGAATAAAGGTTTGGATGACTCTACCAGGTAAAAAAAAAATCCATGACTAGCTGAGGCACTACTGAAGGCAAAGGGAATATAGAATGGGTAGTGGAAGAAGATAGATGTAAGTATAAGCTAGGAACATATGATCAATTACAGAAACAAGGACTATAATAGTCATGAGTATTCTTTCTTATTTTGTTATGAATATATTTATGTTGGTATATAAAATATGTATATACAAATATGAATATATAAGCAAGTATATCTGTTTTATTTCCTCTCTTATTTCCTTATCATGTAACATAAAATGTAATGACTTTATATCACAGTATTTAAATATTGTTAATTTTACATCATAGTACCTCAGCTGGTCATTCTTTACCTGGTGGGGTTATTCAAACCTTCATTCCATAAGGATTTGAGCTACTAGTAGTAGTAAGTTACAAGATGTCAAGGAGAGGAATAAATATTACTCAAGCCTTTACCTCCTCTCGTGGGAGGGGTTAGTGAATTTTAAATTTTAGGCAGGATAATTGTATAGTTGTATAACTGGAATTATAATCTTGTAACTCTCTTTATTTGGAAAGTAAATGGTTTAAGGAGACATATATGAGTGTCAAATTGACAAGGAATGGACTTGTGATGTTTAATTTTATGTGTCAACTTGATTGGCCACAGGGTGCCCAGGGATTTGCTAAAATGTTATTTCTTCATATGTCTGTAAGATAGTACTCTCCTTCCCTCGACTCCCCTCCCTTCCTTTCCCTTCCCCTCCCCTCCCCTTCCCTCCTTACTTTCTTTCTTTTTCTTTTTTTCAAACAAGGTCTTGTTCTGTTGCCTAGGCTGGAATACACTGGCATGGTCATAGCTCACTGCAGCCTTGACCTCCCAGACTCAAGTGATCCTCCGGCTACAGCCACCCAAGTAGCTGGGACACCATGCCTGGCTAATTTATTTTTATTTGCAGAGATAAGATCTCACGATGTTACCCAGACTGGTTTCCAACTCCTGAACTCAAGTGATCCTCATGCTTTGGCCTCCCAAAGTGCTAGGATTATAGTCATGAGCTACTGTGCCCAGCTGTAAGGGAGTTTCTGAATGAATTGAACATTTGCATCAGTAGACTGAGTAAAGCAGATTTCTCTTCCCAGTGTGGGTGGCCCAGAATAAAATACAAATGCTAAGTAAAAAAGAGTTTTCTTAGCCTGACTGCCTTCTTCTCCTACTTCTTCATCCTTCTCTTGCCTTCAGACTTAAAGTCAGACTGAAACTCATACCATCAGCTTTCCTGGTTCTCAGCCCTTTGGACTCAGGCTGGAATGATACCATTGCCTCTCCTCGGTCTTTAGCCTGTTTACTGCAGATTTGGGATTTCCTAGCTTCTATAAATGTGTGAGCCAATTCCTTATAACAATATCTCTGTCTCTCACCATATATATGTGTGTGTGTGTATATATATATTTTTCTATAAAATCCGAATACAACTTAACATTCTTTTGACAGTGTTTTTAGTAGGGCATTTTTTAATTTAATATAATAAAATTAGCTAGTTAATTATTTCTCTCATGGATCAAATCTTTGAAATTGTATCTAAAACCATTGCCATACCCAAGAAATCATCTAGATTTTCTTCTGTGTTCTCTTCTAGGAATATAGCTTTGTATTTTACATTTAGGCCTGTAAGCAATTTTAAACTAATTTTTGTGAAGATTTAAAGGTCTATGTCTTTTTTATTTTTATTTTTTGCATTTGAATGTCTAAGAATTTGAAATATTTATTGAAAAGATGATCTTTTATCCATTATATTACCTTTATTCTTTCATAAAAGATCTGTTAATATTTATATGAGTCTATTTCTGGGTTCACTATTCTGTTCCATTGATTTAGTTGTCAATTTTTTTCCCCATCAGCACATTGTCTTTATTACTGTAGCTTTATAGTGAATCTTGAAGTTGGGTAGTATCAATTCTCTCATTTTGTTCTTATACGTTAATATTGTGTTGGCTACTCCGCATTTTTTTCTCTATATATAAACTTCAGAATCGGTTTGCAATGTCCACATAATAACTTGTTGGGATTCTGACTGAAATTGTGTTGAATCTAAAGACCAAGTTTGGAAGAAGTGACATCTTGACAATGCTGTTTCTTATTCATGAACATGGACTATATCTTCATTTATTTACTTTTCTTTGACTTCTTTCATCAAAATTTTGTCATTTTCTTCATACCAATCTTGTACGTATTTTGTTAGACTTATACCTACATATTTTTTTTTTTGGATTGCTAATGTAAATGGTATTGTGTGTTTAATTTCAAATTGCACTTGTTCATTATTCATATGGAGAAAAGCATTGACTTTTGTAAATTAAACTTGTTTTCTACAACTTTGTTATAATAACTTATTAGTTTCATGAGTATTTTTTGTCAGTTCTATTAAATTTTCTACATAGATAAGATCATCTGCAAACAAAGAGTTTTTATTTCTTCCTTTACAATCTTTTTATATTTTTATTTTTTCTTGTTTTATTGTATTGGCAAGAACTTCCAGTATAATGCTGAAAAGGAGTGGTCAGAGGTGATGTCTTTGCCTGTTCCTGTCTTGGCGAGAAAACTTATAATACCTTACCATTGAGTATAATATTAGCTGTAGGTTTTTTGTAGATATTCATTTTCAAGTTGAAAAAGTTCACCTTCTATTCCTAATTTGCTGAGTTTTTATCATGAATGGGTATTGAATTTTTTCAAATGCTTTTTCTGCATCTATTGACATAATTGTGCAATTTTTCTTCTTTAGTCTGTTGATGTGATAGATTACATTGATTTTGAATTTAGAATTGGCCTTACATATCTGAGATAAATGTCACTTGATCATAATGTATAATTCTTTTTATACATTGTTGAATTATATTGCCTAATATTTTGTTGAAGATTTTTATATCAGTTCTCATGAAAGTTATTGAGCTGTTGTTTTACTTTCTCATAACATAAAGTTTTGAATTAGGGTAATATTGAAATAATAGGATGAGTTAAAATGTAGTCCCTCTGCTTCTGTCTTCTGGAAGATATTGTAGAGAATTGTATCTTTCTTAAAATTTTGGTATATAATTCATCAGTGAACTCATCTGGTTCTGATGTTTCTTGTTTGAAAAGTTATTAATTATTAATTCAATTTCTATAATCAATATAAGCCTATTAACTCACCTATTTCTTTTTATGTGAGTTTTGGGAGATTGCGGGTTTCAATAAATTGGTCCACTCTATTTAGGTTACCAAATTTGTGAACATAATGTTGTTTGTAATATTATTGTATTATACATTTAATATCTATGGCATAGGTAGTGATGTCACATATTTTATTTCTGATATTGGTAATTTTTGTCCTTCA
The DNA here is from genome assembly GCF_001604975.1 of Cebus imitator. Lineage (NCBI taxonomy): Eukaryota > Metazoa > Chordata > Mammalia > Primates > Cebidae > Cebus > Cebus imitator. The sequence continues at coordinate 4,832,354 of NW_016107332.1, forward strand.
TTGTTTTTCCTAGCCTGGATGGAGAATTATCTGTTTTACTGATTTTTTTTTTCTGATAACTAGTTTTAGGTTTTATTTCTTTTGTATATTAATTTTTTCTTTGTTTCCATTGATTTATACTTTTTTTTTCTGTTTTTCTGCTTACTTTGGGTTTAAATTGCTGTTCTTTTTCAGTTTCTTAAGAAAGCTTTGATTACTGATATTTGGTCTTTCTTCTTTTGTATTATATACATTCAGTGCTGTAAATTTCCCTATAAGCACTGCTTTCACTGTATCTGACAGATTTGTGCATGTTATATTTTCATTTTTATTTTGTTTAAAATATTTTTAAATTTTTAAAAATATTTCTTCATTGATTCCTATGTAATTAAGAAATACATAGTTTAATCTCCAAGGTTTTCTCTTTTGGTATTTTTTAGTTTTCTTTATGTTACTGGTTTGTAGCTTAATTCCACTGTGGCCTGAGAGCAGACATTGCATAATTTATACTCTCTAAAATTGGCTAAGATGTATTTTATGGCCCAGAATGTGGTCTGTTCTGTGAATATTCCAGGTGAGTTTGAGAAGAATGTATATACTACTGTTTTTGTTTGAAGTAGTCTACAGATGGCAATTTTATCCAATTGATGGATGATGCTGTTGAGTTCAACTATGTCCTTAACAATTGCCTCCCTGTTGAATCTGTCTATTTCAGATAGAGGAGTACTATAGTCTCTACCTATATAGTGGATTTATTTTTACTTGCATTTCGATCAGTTTTTGCCTTGTATATTTTGGTACTCTATTTTTATGCATATACCCATTAAGAATTGTTACATCTTTTTAGAGAATTGATCTATCATTAAGAAATGTATCTCTTTATATCTGAAAACTTCTATTGCTCTAAAGTTTGCTCTATCTGAAATTAGTATACTCACATTTGTTTTTTATTTGGATTAGCGTTAGTGTGATGTATCATTCTTCGTCTCTTCAATATACATAGTATCTTTATATTTAAACTGGTTTTCTATTAAACAATATATAGTTGGGTCTATATGATTTTTTATAGACTCTGACAATCTGTGTTTTATTGGTATATTTTGACCATGCATGTTTAAAGTGATTATTGATATTGATGAATGTATTCATTCTCACACTGCTATAAATAACTTCCTGAAACTGGGTTATTTATAAAGGAAAGAGGTTTAATTGACTCACAGTTCAGCATGGCTGGAGAAGCCTCAGGAAACTTAAAATCATGATGGAAGGCAAAAGAGAAACACGAAACTTCTTCACATGGTGGCAGTAGAGAAAAGGGTGAAGAGTGAAGGGGGAAAAGTCCTTTATAAAACCATAAGATATTGTGAGAACTCACTCACTATCACAAGAATAGCATTGGGAAAACTGCCCCCATGATCCAGTTACCTATACCTGGCCTCTCCTTTGACATGTGGACATTATGAGGATTATAATTCAAGATGAGATTTGGGTAGGGACACAAAGCCTAGCCAAATCATTCTGCCCCTTGCTCTTCTTAAATCACATGTCCCTTTGACATTTCAAAACCAATTATGCCTTCCCAACAGTCTCCCAAAGTCTTAATTCATTTCATCATTAATCCAAAATCTAAGTCCAAAGTCTCATCTGAGATGAGGCAAGTCCCTTCTGCCTAGCAGCCTGTAAAATCAAAAGCAAGTTAATTACTTCCAAGATACAGTGGGTTACAGGCATTGTGTAAATGTTCCCATTCCAAAAGGGAAAATTAGCAAAACAAAGGGGCCACAGGTCCCATGCGAGTCTGAAATCCAGCCAGGCAGTCATTAAACCTTAAAGTTCCAAAATGATCTTCTTTGACTGACTCCGTATCTCAGATCCAGGTCATACTGATGTAAGAGGTGGTGGGCTCCCATAGCCTTGAGCAGCTCTGTTTCTGTAGCTTTGCAGAGCACAGCAACCCTCCTGGCTGCTTTTATGGGCTGGCATCTAGTATATGCAGCTTTTCCAGGTGCACAATGCAAACTGGATATACCATTCTGGGGTCTGGAGGATGATGGCAGTCCTCTTCTTACAGCTCCACTAGGCAGTGCCCCAGTGAGAACTCTGTGTGGGGGCTCCAGCCCCACATTTCCCTTTTGCAGTATCCTAGCAGAGGTTCTCAATGAGGGCTACACTCCTCCAGCAAATTTCTGTCTAGACATTCAGGTATTTCCATACATCCTCTGAAATCTAGGGTGAGGTTCCCAAACCTTAATTCTTGTCTCCTGTGCACTTGCAGGCCCAACACCGTATGTAAGCCACCAAGGCTTTGGGCTTGAACCCTCTAAGCAAGGACTTGAGCTGTAAATTAGCCCTTTTTATCCTTGGCTGGGACACAGGGCACCAAGTCCCTAGACTGCACAAAGGAGCAATGCTCTGGGCTCAGCCAATAAAACCATTTGTCCTCCTAGGCCTCCAGCCCCATGATGGAAAGGACTGCCATGAAGAAGACCTCTGATATGCCCTGGAGACATTTATGCCATTGTCCTAGCAATTAACATTGAGCTCATCATTACTTATGCAAATTTCTGCAGCAGGCTTGAATTTCTCCCCAGGAAATGGATTTTTGTTTTCTATTGTCAGGCTACTAATTTTCCAAACTTTTATATTCTGCTTCCCTTTAAATCATAAGTTCCAATTTCAGATTATCTCCCTGAAGTTCAGAGTTTCATGAATCTCTAGGGCAGAGGGAAAATGCTGCATGTCTCTTTGCTAAAGCATAGTGAGAGTGACTTTGCTCCAAGTCCCAGTAAGTTCCTCATATCCATCTGAGACTACCTGAGCCCGGACTTCATTGTCCACAACAGTATCAGCATTTTGGTCAAAACCATTCAACATGTCTCTAGGAAGCTACAAACTTTTCCACATCTTGCTGTCTTCTTCTGAGGCCTTCAAACTGTTTCAACCCCTGCCTGTTACCCAGTTCCAAAGTTGTTTCCACATTTTGGGGTATCTTTATAGCAGTACCCCACTCTCTGTGGTACCAATTTACTATATTATTCTGCTCTCACACTGCCACAAAGAACTTCTCAAGACTGGGTAATTTGTAAAGGAAAGAGGTTTAATTAACTCACAGTTCTGCATGGCTAGGTAGGCTTCAGGAAACTTAGAATCATGGTGGAAGGCATCTCTTCACACCATGATTGAGAAGTTGGCAGGAGAGAGAATGAGTGTTGAGCTAAGAGGGAAGCCTCTTATAAAACTATCAGATCTTGTGAGAACTCATTCACTATTATGAGAACAGCGTGGGGGAAGCTGCCCCCATGTGCCACCATGATCCAATTACTTCCACCTGGTTTTTCCCTTTACATGTGGGGATTATAATTCAAGATGAGATTTGGGTGGGAACACAAAGCCTAACCTTACCAATGGACTAATATCTACCACATTTGTTTCTCTTTTTTATTTATTGTCCTTGTTCCTTTTTCTATTATGTGTTGCACTCTTTTATAGCCTTTTGTTATTTTAGTGAGCATTTTATGTGATTACACTTTCTCCCTTTTTTAATATATCAATTAAACTTCATTTCTTATTTTTTGAAATGGTTGTCCTCCAGTTTCCAATATACCTTTATAAATAATCTAAATCTACTTTCAAATACCTCTATCTTTTCATGGGTATTCCAAGGCACTTATAAAAACAAAATAATCCTCATTTCCCTATCATAGCTGTTATTCATTTTATTTGTACATAAACATATATGTATACATGTTATATATATATATATTATATATGTATACACAGTCAAACGTTGCTATAATTATTTTGAACTATTATCTGTTATACAAATTAAGAATAAAAATAAAAATTTTAATTGTTTTTTATTTATTTTTTCTCCAGTGATTTCCCTTTCTTTATGTAGTTCTGAGTTCTGCATTACATAATTGTCCTTCTCTCTGAAGCCTTTTAAAAAATATTTCTTTCAAGACAGGTCTACTAGTAACAATTTCTCTCTCTTTTTGTTTGCCTGAGAAACTATTTTTTCTCCTTCACTTTTGAAGGATAATTTCCTAGGGTACAAAATGCTAGGTTGGTAGTTGTTATTTTACTTCCATTCTCTTCTTTCTATCATTGTTTATTACAAAAAGTCAGTGATATTTTTTATTTGTGTCCCTATATAAGTAAATTTTTTTCTTCTGGTTTCTTTCAAGATTTTTTTCTGCAGTTTCATTAATGTGTAGGTTTTTTTACTTTGTGTTTTAATTTATGCTGCTTTGTGTTCTCTTAGCCTCCTAGCTGGTAGCATGGTGTAATATTGATGGCCTTTGGCAATTTGTACATTACAGTTTTTCTATCCTAATCTTGATTTTTGTGAAGATATCTGGTCTGGTACCTGTGAACATTTCTGCTCTTGCAAGTTGTGATTCTCTTTATTTGCCTGACTGTTTCTCTGGTTTTGGGGGGCAGCGGTTTACACTGTGACCTTATTTCTCTGACAAAAGAACAGTTGTTGATTTTTTAAATTTTGTTTAGATTTTTACTTATGATAAGACAGACTGATTACTTCTAAGCTCCTTATATGTCAGGCAGGACACAAGTTTTTTTTTAGTAGATTATTTTAGCCCCATTTACTTCAAGAATTAGCCAACATAACATTTCCTGGATTCAGATTATTTTCAATAGCAGGTTTCTAATTGATTATAAGTGTCTAAATAAGTTTACTTTTTCCATATTATTTGTTAAGAGGAAGAAAGTCATACAAGTGATAATGTTGGCAATGGTAATGCATTTGATATTATCAAGTTGATAGTCTTTCTATAAAAATTTATTTTTGATATTTTGAAGTTCATAAATGTATTTAATAGTATCCAATTATGTTTATAATTTAAATTTAGTAATCGTTATAGGCAATAAAAACACACTAAAAATGGTCAGAACTGATAAAACAGAATGGCATCTAAATGAGACTTTGGTTGGATAGTAGTATCAATTGTTGCTATAATTAGATAAATTTACAGAGCGTAAATGTAAAGAACAGGACTTCCATTTACTATTAGAGTATATTGAAAATACTTTAGATAAAAAGCACCTTACAATGCTGGAAAAAATACAACAATCAGTCTTTTAAAGTAATTTGTGCTTATAAGAAAATCAATTTCACTGTGCTCTAAATTATGACTACCAGAGGGTTTAGTGTATGCAAAATGATTGTTTCATAAACTCAGTGAAGTTTTTACCTGAGGATTCCCAGAGTTTAAAATTGACTGTTGGAACACGAATTAACAATAAAAATTACCAATTGTGTCTGGAATCAAGCTATTGTAAGTGAAAGTCAGCAGAAACTATGAACAAAATATTTGAAAATGTGCGTACTTTAAGTGTAAAAATTATCAAGTAGAGATAGAAAATCTCTCTAAACATTTAAAGAAAAGTAAGACAAAATTCTTCCTTGTAATTAAGAAAGATTAGACCATCAAAAATTACAAAGTAGATTTGAGAAAATAAAAATATATAACTTCCAGATATTTAAAAAAATAGAAATTTAAGCTATTAACTTAATGGTTAGTATAATTCATTAATTATACATTATTAAAAGTAATGTATACATTTAATGTATACATATGTACATTTAATGTTTATATGCATACATGTATACATTTTTCAAGTACACTTGAAAACTAATAAAAAGGAATTATCTAGAATAAAATATAAAAATGAAGCTGAAAATATGAAGGAAAAGTTGTGGAAGACAAAATGACAACATGTTTAATTTGTATTCTATGAGAAGAAAATAAAGAGAGGAAATTTTTAAAGAGGAAAGTAAACTGATTATTTCTGAGTACCTCTCAGAACTGATGAAAAAGAAGTCTTAACTACAGGTGATATGATACCTGCAATAAGTATCATATCAATAAAATAAGAAGTTTAAACTGACTGTTTCTTTTAGCTACAGATAGCATTATTCTGAATGCTTTGTTCTAATGCAGTGGCCAATACTGGTGTGACATGTAGTGGGTGCTTAGCAACTGTTTGTTAATTGAATGGCTGTAGTCTCTTCATCATATCTCTGTCCTTCATAGCCACAAATGATATAGCAGGACTTTATGGAGAACAATTATTATGATGTATATAAAAATAATTTAAAATTGTAAAGTAGTATATACATATATTATTCATAATAGTAATAGTAGTACTTTGGCAATAGTAAAGGCAAGAGTGCTACCCTTGCTTTGAAATAATTCTAAATTGTAAATTCTACTTTAATGTGAATGTAAGGCTAGGCTTTTGTGAGATATAAAAGTCTCCACACCCACTTTATGCATGCCCAGTGGGATTATCTGATCTCTTAGGGGTATCAGGGACATTCAGAGATTATTATTTATTAGCTTTATATGTATTGAGCAAAGATTTCATGCACTATACCAGGCAATGAGGAGATTGCAAAATTCACTTAAGTATGATCCTTGCCTTTGAGAACTTTCAGTCCAGTGAGAGAGATAGAGTTAATATGATGTAATTGTTGAGATATGTGAAATATTTTAGTCCTGAGAGGTCTTATGCAACTCAGATTTTGTTCCTGCTACCTCTTCTGCTTCATAACTTAAATTATGTTATAACCCAACTCCTCATACTTGCCGCTGTCTTCTTTCCTGCCTTTTACCTTACAATACTCTTTTATAATGAAGTTTAGGCATCACTTTGGCCACAAAATCTTCCCAATCACTGATCATCCTACCCCCCACACTGGGTTAAATATTCTCCACTCACTTTTTAAACACCCAGTTCATACTTTTCTGGTTTCTCATTATATTATGATTGTATATATATATACCCATCATTAGATTGTGAGTTCTTCAAGAGTAGGGATGCTACCTCATACAGCTTTTGTACCCACCATTTATTCAAGCATCCAACACTTAGTAATAACTCAGTAAATACCTGCTGAAATGTAATTTTAAAACTTCAGTTTGGGAGAAAAGATAAATTACCTACAGTGGAATTACATTAGAATTAGTGGAATTATTAGAGCAACAACAGAAACCAAAACTATTTTGAGATAAAATACGGGTTAACCTAGCTAAATGATTTAAGAAAGAAGAAAAATATAGAGAACAAATTGAAAATGGAAAGTTTATCACCATCCAAATATTCTAAATGGATGCTTGAAATGCATTCTTTGGGAAAAAGAAAAATGGCTTCAAAAGGAAGTACTGAGATATAAGGAAAAAGCAACAGAGATGAAGTTAGTAAACATATGAGTACAATTTAGACAAACATTGGCCATATAACACAATAATGATGAATAATATTGGGAGGCTAATGAAAGATATTAAAACCAGGTAACATAATATGTAAGAATAGAGAACATAATTGTTTTTATACTGTTTTAAGATCCTTGTATTTTGAGTATGTATAATAAAAATATAGGCTAAACATTAAAAATTAAAACACTGTATAATTTCCAAATGAACTGATTGGAAAATGAAGCTAAAAATCAATCCACAAAAATGCAAAAACAAAAGCATAGAAAACAGGATCCTTAGCACAAGAGTACACAGTAGAAATAATTACATAAACACAAATTGACCAATTCATTAAGAGTTAGAGATTAAATGAAAAATTAAGTAGCAGAAGAATGCATATAATATGAAGCTATATATTTACATGTTATAAACATGCAAAGAAGGTACTGTGCTTTATGAATTATACAGCTCTAATAAAAATAAATAAATTTCTGAATAATAAACTTTTCACATAAGCCAGTGATTTTTTCTTAGGAGCACACTGAGTGCTTCATACGTGATGCCCATTAGTTACTTCTTCATGCCTTTCATATATGGGAAACATTTGCTAATAGGTAGGTGAAAACCCAGATTGGATTTTAATCTGCTTTTAAGTCAAGAGGTTGCTGTACTCAGTAATATTGAACATGGTAATTTTAATGATCAAAAACCATCTATGTATTGTAATATTTCCACTGTATGTATTTTAGTTTTTTAGCCATCTGCTACTTTAATGCTTGATGTAGTATCTTTGAATTGTGGCTTGAAACATGACAAGAGCAAAGAAACTAATTTTCATAAGCAGCATCTTAGAAGTTGAGACACATCTTAGATCTGAAAGATGAGAAATGGCCTCAGCTGTGAGAAAACTGGAATTCAGAAAAATATTTAAGGTAGTATCTGTTACCAGGATTATCTATCTTCCTATTGCTCATTTTTAAGGGAATGCTTTTTTAGGGAATGTGAAGAGTAGAATGCATTCCCCTATTTTCCCAGTTTCCAACACTGCAATCTGCACCATCTGTATTAAATGGCACTATTTGCCCAACGGAGCAATAGAGTTTGTTATATTAGCTTTCGCGAGATAAATGACTTGTTGCAATCCTCCAGTTTAACTAACATGAAATTCTTACCATCCTATCATTCCTTAGACTAGTTTGAGTGTTGACGGAATGTTCACCAAAATCACTTCAGAGCCTGACACATAACACCCAATCAATGGTCTTCCTTTCTGCTCAATTTTTCTTTCTTCTGAAATATATTCTTTTACTTTTTGGATATTGATGAACAAAGGCTTTATTTTATTTTATTGCTTTTTTTCCAGTAACTTCAGAAAATTAATGGAAATATTTACAGAAAGTTTTTCATTATGGTTATGACTATGACATTTGGTTTGCTTCTTTACTCATCCTGTAGACACAGGGAATATGACTGAGGATAGTAAGAGAGTATTAACTGCTGCAATCTCATACGTTTTAAAAATTGTTTTTTTACTCAAAATTAGTGCATGTTGCTTACAGAAAAATTAGAATGTATAAAAACTAAAATATGAATCTAATCTCACCATCCAACAATAACCACTGATGATCCCAATGATAGTTTTCAAATGAAATTCTTTGATTTGCAACCAGGCATAATAGACAAACAGAAAAATATCTAGATATAGAAATATCTACATATATGATTTCTATCAATCTATTCATCTTTCTATTTATTGCTTTATCTTTTATCTATATCTTTTAATTTCACATTTGTTTTATAATTTTTATTTTCTACATATCCACAATATTTTGAGCACTTCTACAAAATTTTGACCAATTTATTACTGAGACAATGTAGAATGATTCTTCTGTTGGGCCTACAAATATAGATATAAGTTGCTTCAGGAGGAAACATAGAAGAGAACTTAAAATTTATATATAAATGTTACAGGTAAACATATTTATACCTGCAATTAATTTTACCTATAGTCTTAGAATGTAAAACTATAAATCGACAAAGAATTTTTTGCAAATAGAGGGTAAACTTGTATCTTTAGATAATTTTACAATTGTTTTGAAGTTATAAGTTGTATATAAATTTGAAAGTAAGGATTTTATGTTTCAACTTTGAAGTAAGATGCCTTCATCATAATAATCTGATTTACAGGTGTGTATCTGCTGCTGTTGGTGATAACATACCTTGAATTCTGAAGCTGTTTCATTTGTGATTTTTTAATGACCTCTTTGTCTCTTAGAGGTAGTATTTTTAGACCCACTTGCAATATTTAAAAAAATCCAATTTGATTAGTCATGTATACCCTATTGTAAAAATGTTCACCTTTTTATTATTTATGCTAGGGCTAATGAAACTCTGCTAGGATATCTTAAAGTTCATATAGATAATAATGATTTATTAATAAAAGGTAGAAATGTTGCACACTTTTCAGGACACTAACTTTTAAAAAATTATACAAGGATGATAACAGAAATAACATTATAAACCTATTTCCCTGAATAAGTACTACCACATAGATTGTCACGTTGAATTCAACTTTATTTAGGGGCTGTAATCAGTAGTCAAATAAAAGCTTACTTGGATTTGAGGAATTTCATATTCAAGTTTCTAACACTTCCTTGAACAAATAAGGATCTGAATAAATCAACTACAGAACAAAGAAATCAAACAAGACAGACATACATTATGAATTTTTTAGAGATTATTAAAAAATACATTTTCCCTGTTTTCCCTTCAATTTCCTGAAAACTTTAGAGTAACAAAATTTTCTTTGTTCTAATTTTCTATTTTTGAAGGTTATAAAGATGTAAGATAGAAACATGCTATTTTCAAGTGTGTTTGGTAAGGAATGTCATTATTACATGCTTTTCCGGGACTTTATGAAGTTAGAAATTGAATAAATCACAATTTTTAAAAGAAGCAAAGATGTTAGTTGAGCAGGACACTTTCTAAAAGTGAGCTGCTCAGGAATTTGTCTAATTCACATGAGTTTATGAAAAATATTTCCTTAAATTTGGAAGGGAGAGATGCACTAACAATAAATCTTTTTTTTTTTTTTTTTGGTGAAAAAAAATCAATAATACTGTAGAGTTCTAAGACACAACCAATAACACAATTTTATACTAAATTAGTCTAATTAATAAAAACTTAGTTTTATATTAAACTAATCTAAAAATACTTTATAATTTATATTTTCAGAATATAGCAATTTAACTATTTGGGCCACTCAGTTGTTCCAATGTGACTGTATTTAAAATATTCATTAGGACACAAACCATTAGAAAGATGCCCGTAAAACAAATCAAATGTAGGTCCTTGCTCATTTTCAATATTAAACTTTGTCTTATGTTTTTCATTGCATGAGACTGTGTCCTAGTAGAGAATGAATGTGATTCTGAGGCAAACACTCTTAATTAAAATCACTGTTTTCCTGATTAATAGTGTATGACCTTGGGCAAAAAACCTTTTTTATTCTTAGTTTTATCACATGCAAAATAACAACAGCAGCAATAATACTACCTTTCTCTCAAAGGATTAAATTATATAACCTATAAAAACACAAAGGATAACCCTAACACATATACATTTGATAGAGGGTCTTCCATAGATGTTTCATAGGTTTTATTGCTTCCATAGGTGTCTCAGACTTGCATTGCTTACATTGTTTAATTTTCTACTCATCTAGCTGAGATAAGAATTATTTGTCTTCGTAATTTATTGGATCAGATCAGACGTTTGTTTTCTCGGAGTCTGAAAAGGTTTTCCTTTGATGGTCTAGAATTTAGCTTTACGTTTATTTTAAGTATATTGTGTTGGTCTGGTACCAGTGTCTTTTACTTACTTTCGTTTTTTGGACAGGATCCTACTCTGTCACTCAGGCTAGAGAGGAGTGGCATTAAAATGGCTCACTGCAGTCTCTACGTCTGGGGCCCAAGCAATCCTCCTATTTTGGCCTTCCAAGTAGTTGGGACCACAGGCACATGCCACCATAGCCAGCTAATTAAAAAAAAAAAAAAAAAGCAATTGTAGAGATGGGTCTCACCATGTTGCTCAGGCTGGTTTCAAACTCCTGGACTCAAGCTATCCACCTGCCTTGGTCTCCCAAGTGTTGGGATTATAGGTGTGAACCACTGTACTTGGCCCCAATGTTTTATTCACTGATAAGTTGAATAATTTACTTATAAGAATACTAAATAAAACAATCCGTGGTATTTTCTCAGCATAATGTTGTCTGAATATATGTTCCTAAATAATGCTAGCTTTATTCTTGAGATAACTCTATGAGGCATATTTGATTGATAATAAAAATGAGTCCTTTTTTCTCCTGTTTTTAGTTAGGTCATTTGAACTCACAATCCATTGACATAAGCATACTTAGAATACTGAGTTTTACTATGCCAGTTTTATATATAACATAAGAGGCAGAGGTTAAAGTGTTTAAGTTTGCACAAATTGTCATTAGTAGAACCAGAATTTAAATCTCAACTTTCCCACACCAAATACTGTGGTTTTCCCATTATACATTAATTCCTTTATTTATTATGTCTTATTTTAGTTTTATACATTGATGGGGTACAGTGTGTGCTTCAATACATACATGTATTGTGCCTTAATCAATTCAGGGAAATTAGTGCATCTGTCATCTCAAACATTTGTCATTTCTTTGTGGTAAGAACATTTAAAATCCTCTTTTCTAGCTATTTTTGAAGTATATATTAATATTGACTGTAGTCGCCCTGCTGTAAGAGTTCTCATTTGTTTTATGATTTTAAAAACTATTTATTGAGCACCAGCTGCAATCAGTATTGCACTGGAAATACAGAGATGAACAAAGAAGGCCAATTCCTATAGTTATAGAACTTTGGTCTTGTGGCTCAAGATAACACTTACATTAGTTACCTAGGAGGGTTGCCATTTTAACCCACAAACCCTGAAATTTTTCAGGAAGAAAAGATTTTCTAGAGCCCTCAATGCTTTGATCAAGAGTCTATGAATGTGGTTTCTCTTTCCAGTGTGGTCACATAAGGATCCAAACGTCCTTCAAAATAATACCTACGTATACTGAACAAAATACAAAACAAAACAAAGCCAGAAGGCCCTAGAGAGTGAAAAAAAGCAGGCAGCTTCTGGAATAGAGTCAAAACTTTAAAGAACAGCATGGGGTGAATTTCTCAATTTTTATGATTTTTAGCTTAAGGGTAGGCTGAAGTTAGCACCAAGCAGGGTGGCTAAAACTCCTAACGTAACCTCACTGTTTTTATGAGCTAAAAAATACAGGACAGTGTTTGGGGAACAAGAATCGCTGGAAGGTGAGAGTGGACTTCCTCTCTTCCTATTTGAATACCTTCATTTCTTTCTCTTGCCTGATTGTCCTGGCCAGAACTTCCAATACTATGTTGAATAGGAGTGGTGAGAGAGGGAATCCTTGTTTTGTGCCAGTTTTCAAAGGCACTGCTTATAAATCTTTCTACTATGAAGACATGTTTATTGCAGCACTATTGAAAATAGCAAAGACTTCAAACCAACCCAAATGCCTATCAATAATGCACTGGATAAAGAAAATGTGGCTCATACCCACCATGGAATACTATGCAGCCATAATACTATGCAGGTATATGGATGAACCTGGAAACCATTGTTCTTAGCAAACTAACACAGGAAAAGAAAACCCAATACCACATGCTCTCACTCATAGGTGGGAGTTGAACAATGAGAACACATGGACACAGGGAGGGGAACATCACAGACCAGGGCCTGTTGGGAGGTGGGGAGCTAGGGTAGGGATAGCATTAGGAAAAATACCTAATGTAGATGATGATATGATGGATGCAGCAAACCACCATGTCATGTGTATACCTATGTAACAAACCTTCCCATTCTCCATATGTATCTCAGAAATTAAAGTATAATTTTTTATAAAAAGAAAGAAGCCAGTGTGAAAAGCTATCATATTATCCTTGCTATATGACATTCTAGAAAAGGCAAGACAAAGAAAACAGAGATCAGTTGTTACCAATGATTCAGGGGAAGAGGAAGATTGACAGGAAGGGGAAGATTGATGAGTAAGTAGGGCACAGGGGATTTTTATGGTTATGCATTTGACAAAACCCATAGAACTGTATGACACAAAGAATGAACCCTAATGTAAACTATGAACTTTAGTTATACTAAGGTATTGATATTGTTTCATAGATTGAAACAAATGTACCACACAAATGCAAGATGTTAATAAGAAGGGAAATTATGGTACGTGTTTCAGTATGGAGGGATGGGGAAAAGGTATATAAAAACTCTGTACTTTTTGTTCAGTTTTTCTGTTAAATTAAAACTGTTCTAAGAAAAAAAAAAAAAGAGAAAGTGGAACCCTGGAAAGGAGAGATATTCTGTATAGTGTATTTAAACTTTCCCTAAGTCCCTGGCTGATTCCTGAACCATGTATGCTCAGAGCAGAGTCTAAGGAGCCCAGCGAAAGTCTGAACTTAGTACTGGAAGTCCCTAGCCAGAGATATCAGCAAGAGAAAGAAATAAAAGACATCCAAATTAGAAAAGGGGAAGTCATATTATCTCTGTTGGCTGAAAACGTAAATGTACACCTAGAAAACCCTAAAGACTCCACTGGAAGATTCCAAGATTGATCAGAAACTTCAGTAAAGTCTGAGGATATAAAATCAACATATGCAAATCAGTAGATCAGTAGCATTTCTATAAACCTATAGCATTTAGGTTGAGAACCAAATTAAGAATTTCATCCCATTTACAATAGCCAAAGAAACAAGCAACAAACAAAGAAACAAACAAAACTTAGGAATACATTTAACCAAAACTGTGAAAGTTTACAAGGACAAATACAAAACACTGCTGAAAGAAACTGTATCAGATTTCAAAGGGAATGCTTCCAGTTTTTGCCCATTCAGTATGATATTGGCTGTTGGCTTGTTGTAAATAGCTTTTATTATTTTGAGATACGTTCTGTCAATACCTAGTTTATCGAGGGTTTTTAGCATAAAGGCTGTTGAATTTTGTCAAAGGCCTTCTCTGCATCTATTGAGATAATCATATGGTTTTTGTCTTTGGTTCTGTTTATATGGTGAATTATGTTTAT
>NW_016107332.1:4849125-4885011 GCF_001604975.1 Cebus imitator
GACAGATGCACACGAATGTTCATTGCAGCACTGTTTACAATAGCAAAGACCTGGAACCAACCCAAATGCCCATCGATGATAGACTGGACAGGGAAAATTTGGTACATATACACCATGGAATATTATGCAGCCATCAAAAATGATGGGTTCGTGTCCTTTGTAGGGACATGGATGAACCTGGAAACCATCATTCTCAGCAAACTGACACAAGAGCAGAAAATCAAACACCACATGCTCTCACTCATATGCAGGTGTTGAACAATGAGAACACATGGTCCCAGGGAGGGGAGCACTACACACTGGAGTCTGTTGGGGGGAAATGGGGGAGGGACAGGCATGGGGAGGTGGGGAGAGATAGTATGGGGAGAAATGCCAGATACAGGTGAAGGGGAGGAAGGCAGCAAATCACACTGCCATGCGTGTACCTATGCAACAATTTTGCATGTTCTTCACATGTACCCCAAAACCTAAAATGCAATTAAAAAAATTAAAAACAAACAAACAGCTATTGGGTATTGGGCTTAGTGATGAAATAATATATACAACAACCCCTGTGACATGAGCTTACCTATATAACAAACCTGCACATATACCCCGAGCCTAAAATGAAAGTCAGTAAAAAAAAAAAGAAATGAAACTGTAGATTACACAAATAAATTAAAAAACATCTGATATGGTTTAGCTGTGTGTACCCACCCAAATCTCACCTCGAAGTGTAATCTGAACAGTAATCCCCATGGTTGAGGGTGGGACCTGGTGGGAAGGTGATTGATTGGGGTGGTTTAGATATTTATCCCATACTTTTTAGATATCTCATACTGTTCTTGTGATAGTGGGTGAGTTTTTATGAGATCTGATGGTTTTTAAAGTGGCAGTTTTCTCTTCTTTCTCTCTCCCCTGCCATCATGTAAGATGTGCCTTGCTTTCCCTCCACCTTCTGCCATGATTGTAAGTTTCCTGAGGCCTCACAGCCATGCAGAACTGTGAGTCAATTAAACCCCTTTCTTTATAAATTACTCACTCTCAGGTATTCTTTATAACAATGTAAAAATTGATGAAATGCAACATCCCATGCTCATAGATTGGAAAAATCAATATCATTAGAACAACCATATGACCCAAATCAATCTAGAGGCTCAATGAAATCCCTATCAAATTAACATCATTTTTTCACAGAATTAGAAAGAAACGATTCTGAACTCCATATGGAACTCCCCACAAAACCCCAAACAGGCAGAGAGCACTCCTAAGCAAAAAGAATGAAGCTGGAAGCATCACATTGCCTAACTTCAAATTACACCACAAGGCTAAAGTGAGTAAAACAGCATGGTACTGGCACAAAAACAGACTCATAGATCAATGGTACAGAACACAGAAACCAGAAATCAAACCACATACCTACAATCAACTGATCTTCAACAATGTGGACTGAAATGCACAGTAAGGTAAAGACACCCTATTTAATAAATGATGCTGGGAAAATTGACTAGCCATACATGGAAGATTGATACTAGACACCTTATCTCTCATCATATACAATAATTAACCCAAGATGGATGAAATATCTAAACATAAGACCTGAAATTATAAATCCTAGAAGAAAATCTAGGAAAAACTCTTCAGGACATTGGCCTAGGCAAATAATTTATGATGAAGACAGTGAAAGAAAATACAACAAAATCCCAAATAGACAAATGGAACTTAAAATAAATTTAAAAGTTTCTGCACAGCAGAAGAAATAATTGACAGGATAAACAGCAAACCTGCAGAATGGGAGAAAGTATTGACAAATTATACTTCTAACAAAGGATTAATATCCTTAATCTACAAGAAACTCAAACAACTCAACAGGAAAAATAATTAAAAATTTAGCAAAGGGACGTGAGTAGACATTTCTCAAATGAACACATATAAGTGGCCAACAACACATGAAAAAATGCTCAACATCACTAATCATTAGAGAAATGCAAATTAAAACCACCTCACCCCAGCCAGAGTGGCTTTTATTAAAAATTAAAAAAAAATAACAGATGTTGGAGTAGATGCAGAGAAAAGGGAATGCTCATACACTGTTGGTGGAATATAAATT
Organism: Cebus imitator; assembly: GCF_001604975.1. NCBI lineage: Eukaryota > Metazoa > Chordata > Mammalia > Primates > Cebidae > Cebus > Cebus imitator. The sequence continues at coordinate 4,851,215 of NW_016107332.1, forward strand.
AGCTTAACCTCTATGGAAAACAGTATGGAGATATCTCAAAGAACTAAAAATATAACTGCCATTTGACCCAACAATTCCACTACTGGGTATCTACTCAAAGGAAAAAATAATCATCATACAAAAAACAACCAAACAAAAAAACCCCTCCATTTGTATGTTTATTGTAGCACTGTTTATGACAGCAAAGTCATAAAACCAACCTAAATGTCCACCAACAGATGATTGGATAAAGAAAATACATATATATGTATATATACTATTGAATAATATGGAGCCATAAAAAAAGCACAAAATTCTGTCCTTTGCAGCAACATTGATGGAGATGGAGGCTATCTTAAGTGAAGTAACACAGAAGCAGAAAATAAAATATCACATGTTCTCACTTATCAGTGGGCATTAAACAAATAGTATACATGGACATAAAGATTGAGAACAAGGGGTCTGGGGACTCCAAATGTGGTGGTGGGGGGCATTGAAAAATTACCTACTTTGTACAATGTTCAGTATTTGGGTGATGGGTGCACAACATGCTCAACCCCCACTATCATGCTTGTAACATCCATGTAAAAATAAGTACCACTTAAATTTAAAAGGCGATTTTAAAAGTAAATTCTGAACTTAAATGAGATTGGCACTGCTGCCTGACTTGGAATTTGCAGTTGGAGTCCAATCTAATTGCTTGCTAAAAGAAAATCATCAACGCTTTTTGGAGGAGTATAATAAAATCTAGGTATTCCATAATTAAACTTTCACAATGTTTGAAGTACAACCCAAATTGCTCACCCAATGAAGAAATGAAAACATGTGACCCAATCTCTAACAACCAAGACGCCTAAGATTACTGAGTTGTTAATATTAGAATATAGGTGGTAGGTAAATGGATCTACACTTTCTTTCACCTTTGCTATATATTTGTGAATGTTCACACAAATATGAAAAATAGAGTCAGTGATGTTAGATGATATTTTATACCTTTCTCTCCTTTTCATTCTCCCATTCCACTTTCTCCATAAATCATAGCTTCAGTTTCTTCATAGGTTGTACTTTAAGTGTCTTACTGGATATCACATGTTATAATCTTTAGCAGCACATATAGAGCTTAGCATATGATAGGCAGCCAAAAAATTTTTGACTTAAATACTGAATATTAAATTTAAGTTCAATTGCACTTTCCTATAGAATAACATAGTTACTTTCTGTCAGTGTCTTATGAGTAAATGTGGTTTAATGATTTTTTTTTTATCTCCAGGAATAATTTGTAAACATGACTAATGACACAAAACACGCCAATTTTAACCAAAGCCTATTTGTAGATGACCCGTCCCTCTTTGGCTAAAACACTGCCTCTGCTTTGAGAGCTAAATCCCAATTTATGTACTTAAGTTCCTTTTATTAGCTCCACATATTACTACACAAGCAAAGAGCACATGTGCCATGAATTTAATTTTGTGTCATTAAATGCACATTTTCTTACAAATATAAGCTTGATCCTGTGTCAAGATAGGTACAACCTGAATTGATAACACTGATATGATGTTACTACAGGTATTTGTTTTTATAAAATAGCCTTGTCTTATTAAATATTCAGCTAAATAATACATATAATGATTCTTTCATATTGGAAGATCTAGTTTATTCTTAACCTAAAACATTTTTAAAGGGTGGTGGATTAGTCTGTTTTCATACTGCAATGAAGAACTGCCTGAGACTGTGTAATTTGTAAAGGAAAGAGACTTAATTGACTCACACAGTTCAGCTTGGATAGGGAAGCCTCAGAAAACTTACAGTCATGGCAGAAGGCAAAGGGAAAGCAAAGCACCCCCTTCACAAGACAGCAGGACGGAGAAGTATCAAGTGATGAGAAAAGAGCCCCTTTTAAAAGCATCAAATTCAAGAGCACTAGCTCACTATCATGAGAACGGCATGGGGGAGACTGCCCCCATGATTCAGTTACCTCCACCTGGTCTCTCCCTTGGCATGTGGGGATTATGGGGACTATAATTCAAGATGAGATTTTGGTGGTGACACAAAGCCTCACCATATCAGGTGAGAGGAGCTTACGAAAATTAAAAAAAAAATCATTGGCACACTAAGACTAATAATAAAATTAAAATTAATTTTGTAATATTCTTAATGAACTAATTCAATGTCTAATACTCCCAATGATATTAGATAGATGTGATCTTTGTCATCAGACTTTCAAAAGAGCAAATTTATTAGTAATTAAATCATGACATGAAATTAATTTTAAATATCTTACATCCTGTCTAGAAAATTCACCTCACCAGTAGTAATTTAAATAAAATCCTGTTGTTTATCATAATTCCTTTCAGCAATACAGCAACCTTGACATATCGAGTTTTATAATGGACAATTTACTATGGTTAGTAATCATGTGAGTGGTTAGAACACTGTTTCCTTATAATAGGGTATTTTTCTTTAAGTAGCTCCAGTATTATTGTTTTGGTCTAGTTTATAAATTAGCCTTTGTAATGTCCATAAGCAGAACTCTATAATCAATTTTCTAGCCTCAGAGGATGTTTGATACGGTTTGAGTTTTTTTTCTCTCCAAATCTCCTGTTGAGATGTAATCCTCAGTTTTGGAGGTAGGGCTGGGTGGGAGGGTTTGGATCATGATGGGGGTCGCTCATTAATGGCTTAGCACCATCCCCTTGGTGATGAGTAAATTCAGATGAGATTTGGTTGTTTAAAAGTGTGCGGTACCTACCCCCCATCTCTGGCTCCCTCTCTTGCCCAGTGATCTGCCGGCTCCCACTTTGCCTTCTGCCATGAATGTCAGCTTCCTGAGGCCCTCATCAGAAGACAGATGTTGGCACTATACTTTGTGTATAGGCTGCAGAACCATGAGCAAATTAAAACTCTTTTCTTTATAAGTTACCCAGCTTCAGGTATTTCTTTATAGTAATGCAAACACAGACTCAGACAATGTTCTAAGATTTTACAAAATACCATTTTAAATTTCACTTTAGTATTCATATCATTCATTACTCACCTGAAAGCAGGGTAGAGTGTTAGTGGAGAGTCTGTATCACAGCTCCACTATGGACCAACTGACAAAGACCTTCAGCAATCACTTAACCTCTTGGTTTCTCTCTCCAGATGTGTAAAATGGCAATAACCACCAGATTAGGACAAATGATAAAATGAATGATGTAAAGCACTTAGAATGAAATCTGCCTTCTGATAAGTATTACATGTTAGTTAATGTAACTGTTGTTCATATATTCATAGCCTGACATTTAACTTATTCTTTCCTCTGCCAGCCCCTATCCCCACTCCCACTACCTACAAGACAACATAACCTTAGTCAACCTATTGAGTGGTGGACCTTAATAATAAACTAAAACTTTCAGTAAGGAATACATTAACTTATTTTTTCAGAAAAATTGTACTGAAATGTAAGTTTTCTATAGGATAAGATTTAGACACATAAAATAACTTGTAAGATATTCAGCAAATAAATTTAAATTTTTTCTCAAGCCTTTACATTATACATAAAGTAATTTACTTAGGAAGTATTTAGACAGTATTTCAAATATTTACCTTGATTCAATATGTAAGATGGTAGAGGTATTTCTGAAAGGCAGTAGAAAATTTGAAAGCATTTAAATATTCAGTTTTAGGGGGGAATTGCTAAAAATGCAAATTTTCTTTCTATATCTCCTAATCAGTGAATAAACTTAGCTAGAGGTTCAGTATGGTTTTACTTAGATCAAACCTATAATATCTATGTAGCTTGAAATGTAGAATGCCAAACTTCTGGAAATAAGAGACATATTAGTTAAAGGTCCTGAAACTTCAATTCAACAGTCAGCAAATACTTGTAGGACTTTTTAGAGAGTATTGGTTTTCTCTACTGTGCTTATGGCATCTGAGTTCACTGTGATATTAAATCCCGAGTAAAGATGATGGCCAATTAATGTAAGCTGTATTTTCTTTGCTCCTAGTTTTCCTCATTACCTGCCTAAGAGTTAGTGTTATATGGCATATAGACTGCTGATACATTTTACAGGCTGACATGAGTTCCAGTCTAATTAAAGTAACTTTCTAGTTTTGGGTAGGTTATCATTTTCAAGTCTCAGTTTTCTCATTGGTGAAATAGAGACCCCTGTTTATGATTCTTCCCTCCTAGGACTATTGGGATAATGAAATTGTGTGGTATATGTGAATGTTCTTGGTGAGTAGTGTTGTTATTTGAACTACCTTGACAATGATAGAATCAACAAAATCAAGACAATGAAGGATTTATAGAAATAGTGCTTGATCTTTTCTCCATTTGATCACTTTGCCACTGCCTCCTTACAGATATGATTATTTCTAGACAAAAACATATAGTTAAGTAATGATAAATGTATAGGGTGTTCAACAGGATGACAAAATGACTAAGTTCAGTCCTTTCTCATATCTAAGCAAAATTCCTAAGGAAGTGAAAATGATCCTTGGAGCCACTACGCTGTCTAAGCTTCTGGATCCATCTCTTGCTGCCCTCCCACAAGGGTTCTGCCTCCTGTTATGCACAAATGAGCTGTACTCCTTTTTACCTCCTACTCTTACACATACGGTTTGCTCTGCCCAAAACATTATTTTTTCCCTCATGTACCTAGTGATCATCTACTCATCCTTCAAAACTCTCTTCATATTTACTTCATCTATCAAGTAAGTCATTCTGAATTTCCCCAGGTAGTTTTACACTTCCTTTCTGTGTGAATCATAAGCCTATCATAGCTGGTATGTTTCACTCAGGTGGAATTGTAGCTTTGCATTCTTGTCCTTTACACTGGATTGTGAAGCTCCAGAAAGCAGGGATAACATAGAAGTTAAAAGCACAGGCTCTAACATCACACTACGTGAGTTAAAATTGTAGCCCTGTACCTACCAGCCATATGAGCATGGGCAAGTAAAGAAATCACTCATATGTAAATTAGGGTAACAATCATATGCACTTTGATAACCAGTGTATTTAGTAGCTTAGATGAGTAAAACTCTTAGAACAATGTCTGGCACACATCCCAAACTCAATTAATGTTACATATTAAAAATATTCCATCCTTTTACTGAGACATACAGCATTTCTAATAACAACTTGGGTGAATAAATAAGTGATTATAATGTACGCTTATGACAGAAAATTCAGTTAACTTTTAAAATATGACATCTTATTGTTATACTTAAAAAATGTTAAAATATATATTAAAATATAAAATTATTCAGTGCATACAAAACAATGTGATTTTGGTGAAAAAAGGCATATATTAGGAAAAATAAGTTCTTCCTAGACTCATAAATTCTTTGGTTTGGGCAATAAGCAAATAACAAAGTAGAATAGAAAATATAATTTATTTGGCTTTTCAATAGATTCACACCAAAACCATAAAAAGTAAACAAAAAGAAATAACTGAGTTATGAGTTTCCATGTCATTAAGTTCAACATTTGGTCATGGGAATGATATTTTCCTTTGAATTAATGTATAAACCTAATGTACATTTCTTTCCAAATCGCCAGTGTTTTTCTAACACTTTACAAATATTTATGAAGTTTATATAGAAAAATAAATAGGTACATTATAGGCAATGCATTTTGAAAATATGTGAATAGATGACTTACTCTGTAGTATCTTATCAATTAGTTAAAAATTGATGCCAAAACAGAATAAAACACTAAACTTATAAAACACTGGTAAAGTCAATAATATTGATAAATTGTCATTTCCAAGTACCAACAAAAAGATGAATTTCTAGAAAAATGATCCTAGATTAATTGGTTAACAACACAGTGAGAAAAATAAACATGTCTCTTAACATACCATAAAATAAATTGCAAATTGATATAGAAGTAATATGTAGAAGAAGAAATTTTTTAAAGTAGGAGAAAAATGGAGATGACTTTGTTTTGGATCACAGGGTGAGGAAGGTCTTTCTAGGCATAAAAGTGAAAGGAAAAAAAAATCCATAAGATTGATAGATTAAAAACATGAAAATTAAAAACACCTGTAATGATAGTATACCCAGTGGCCAAGAGCACTGATTTTGAGATAGGCATATCCGGGTTTAAAAAACCACTCTGCCATTTATTAGGTATGACCTTGGGCAAGGTACTTAACCCAAAATGCTCAATTTTCTTATCTGTAAAATAGTCATAGTGATAATAATAACAACTATTATCAGTGTTATTATAATAATACAGCAACTACCACATAAGGTTTTTTGTGAATAATAAAATAATGTTCATTAAGCACTTAGCATAAACAGTGATAATACAAATGGAAAATCTAAATATTTATAACATATAATATACAAAGATTTAACATCATCAATGTAAAAAGATTTCTTACACATTTGCATTCAAAAGATGAATTAAGAGAGAAAAGATGTGAGCTTGTAATTCACACAATAAACAATAGATGCCGGAACTAGAGCTAGAGATCCAGTTTATCTTTAACTCTTAGGATCAAGAGGGATTCTTGATTTTCGTATTTTTCAAATTGTCTACAATAAACAATTTACTTTTATATTCAGACAAAAAAGACTCTATGGAATTATGTCTTTTATTTATCTAATTTATAGCACAAGAAAAGTCTAAGTGAATATGTTGGCAAGTTTTTTTTTAGTTTTGAGGATTTACTTTTTCTTTACTATGTATATTCCAGGGCTTGATCCCAGGTCTTGCATGCCTTCGGGAAATCAAGATGCCTTCATATAATTTTTACAGATTCCTGGAATGTTCTTACATGTTCTGGTTTTTGCTTATTACCTTTTATCCTGAGACACTGCCTTTCTTTCAATCTCTCTCACTACCTTGTAACTGCTCATCCTTGTCCTGCTTCAACCAACTCTGAGAACGTTAAGAGAGAAATAGAAGGAAGGGCAGAAAGGTGTTGAAATAATTAGTTGTCTAGTTTTTGATGAAGATATCAGCATACCATTCTCATTAGAGTATAAAAACAGATCTCTGCATGAAATACACATTATATAACAATGTACATACAGGTTTCACGTCCTAAAGCTCTTTAGTAGGATGTTTGTCATCAATGCAGTTTAGTGATGTGAATCTAAGGGAGATTTTACGGACATATTTTAAAGGCAGACAGAATGAGATTAGGCTATGATAATTGAGACTACTATTTCAAATAGATTGCTATCCCTGATTCGTCTGTGCCTCTGACTTTTTCTTGCTGTCTTCCTATGACCTTTAACTGGGAGACATATATAAAGATTGCACGCTAATGTCTCAACTGATTTCTTTCATTGTTATTGGTAACTTTTATACATAAGGTTCTTATTGTCCCTGTAGAAGGGAGAGGTAAAATCAATTTCCTCTTCAACATATTGATAAACAACTCCAGATATAAGAGGCAGGGAGGAGAAACTAGAGTTACCTTTGTGTGACCTACATAGGAATGCTGGAAAAAATTAATTCCAGAATATTATGTCAACATTCCTTGAAGTTGTGGATATGATTTACATAGTAGGTCTTCTCCATCCACCCAGCTACTTTCATCTCAATACTGTAAATTGCTTTCATTTTTACCCTCCGATCTGTGTGCTTGAGGTATTGTTGTGATAAATTATGGAGGTACAGAACTGAAAATGGTGTGTAGATTGTCTACGAAATTGAGTGCAGTCAGCCTTAAAAGTGGTGGATGATGTGCTAAAGCAGCTACCTCACCCTGGCCATGTCCCATATGTCATCAATGAACAGCTGCTTTTAACTTTGCCTTTTGCCCAGAGCACAAGAGCTGCTGAATTTATTGAATTAATAACCACTCCATTATGTGTGTTTTGTTTTCCTGTGACCGTGAAATCTGGCTATAATGTTAGGAAAGTGTAAGACAGGTCTCCTTAACGAACAAGGCAGTATCTATTTTGGGGGTCATTATTTAATACTTAATCTTTTGGATAGAAAATAATAGGGAAATCCTTTCAAATCTGGAATAGAATGCTGCTAACAATATTGAGTTAAAAAGGCATTTTATGGGTTACATAGATAGATAGAAGCTGGCTTTCACTATGATTTGTAGTCTGAAGCACAGCTACTGACTGCAATGTGTTTGTGATTGAATGGGGTTTTTTGAAACCTGTATTTTCTTTTTGAAAGTAGAATGTCACATATATATATATATATATATATCCCCTAAACAAACATCTAAATACTTTCTGCAGGAAATGAGGGCAAAATCAGACTGTCTTCCTTTTATACCCTTGATCATTTCCTGAAGAGTTTTGAATTCAACACAAAAGGCAGGATTTTATCAGGGGTGGAATGCAGCACATGTGGAAAAGGTTGTACCAACGACCCTTAAGTTTTTCTGAACAAGAAGGTGCGAGATAAGCCTTCTATCATGAAGTTTTAGTCAGGACCATTTTGACTGACCTGCTTTCTTTTCTTCCTTTCTTTTCTCTCTCTCCCTTTCTTTTTCTCTTTTCTTTCTTTCTTTTTCTTTTTTTCTCTCTTTCTTTCTCTTTTCTTTCTTTCTTGCCAACTCACTATTTATTGTTCATGTTTCTGCCCTAAATTCTATCCCTCCCGTCATGATTTGATAGAAAAAAATGCAAAAGGTAAATGAATACTCTTTTATCAGTTGCGATTCAAGCTACTGTTATTTCCTCATAGCTCCTAGCAAGTGGCAGACATAGTTGTCTTTTGAAGACTTAAGAGAAAATAATAGCTTTAAAATGTATTCTGATTTGTTTCTTGAAAATAAAAGTAGTCAAAACAGTCAAGTATATTGATTTTTAAAAAAGGCCTAAAAGATTGACTATTTAAAGCTTTCATTTTATATAGGGGGGAACTAAGACTCAGAAAAGATTTTTAATTTGCCCAAGGTTATACAAATGATTGTAACCAATTACTACTGATTCCCAGTTCAGTTTTACCTACCACAAAATGAAGGAGAAAGGCCTGAATTTTTTAACGAAACTCAGTCTTCTCTTGATATTTGTTCTCAATACAGAATTATCCATAACTGTTAAACAATGAAATGAGACCTTTCTAGCATTCTCTTTTCAAACCATGTTTTCAAGCTGGAAGTGAAAGCTATAGTGTATTAAAAGTGAATGGTTATGGCAATGCTTTTCAAAATATGAAAAGACCCTGAAATGTTTCTGAATCATTTAAGTAAAGTTAAATTTTGTTTAGCATAGTATATTTTATTATGTTTCAATAATTGGGTAACACAACATAATTACTTACTAAATGCCTACTAGTGAGAGTCAGGCACTGGCTCAGTGTCACCAATCTTCTAAACAATCCTCCATAACAGGAATCATAGGCCTCATTTTACAAACTGGAAAAATGAGAATTAAAGTTTTAGCAATTTGCTTTAAGACATAAAAATAAGTGATTGTGCTGGGATTCAAATTCAGTTCTACCTTAGTTCAAAATCCAAGCTCCTTCTGTTATATCAGGTTACTTACATATATGTAAAAAATGTAATAAATAAATTAGTACCCATACCCCAAATAAACAATAAAGGAGAGAATTTACTGCATTTGCCTTTGAAATACGCTCAAAGAAAATCTGAGTGAATCGTCTTCCTTCCCTTGCATGCCTTCCCCCCTGAAGAAACACAGACCCACACAAGCACACACATATCTCAAGTTATTATGTGGAACACAGTCTTGAATGACTTGAAAATGGCCTTTATTGTTGGTTAAAATTAGGAATGGATATTACTTTTATTTCATAATTTTATTTATAATTTCTGGAACAATTTGAACCGCTGACACTGTTTCTGAATTATATTTTAAATTTAACTGGGTAACACAACATAATTAATTAATAAATACCTACTACTGTGAATACAATATATGTATTCTAAACTATGACAATTGCATTAAACTTAAAAAATATTTAATGGCTTCCTGAATCAATATATTTATTGGTGATGACTTGCAAAAAATATTAGAAAGCAATTTTGACAATTTGTAGGCTGGACATTGTGGCTCACGCCTGTAATCCTAGCACTTTGGAAGGCCAAGGCAGGAGGATTGCTTGAGCCCAGGAGTTTGAAACCAACCTGGGTAACATAGAAAGACCTTGCCTCTAAAAAGTAAATTAAAAAAATAATTTGGGAATTTGTTTTGTTTATATGAAGATTGTTAGTTGGATTAGAGTGACATATTGGGTCATTGTTTCTAAGTTTAATATAAAAATGAAATAAATTATTCTCTATGGGAAAGAGATATTTTTGGAGGAGTCTAGTTATTTGTATTTGTTTGCCCGGGGTAATGCTGGCTTAACTTGTTCAGGAACTCACAGATCTCCCTCTCCCTCTCAAGCGGTTCTAGTTTGAGTGATATTATATGCTCACCCAATTGAGAGAGCACTGTAGCACCACATGTTTTAAAGAAAGATTAACTGATTATGTTGTAGGATGTTTTCACGTCTCCAAGTGAAGTAAAAAGACACAGTTTGTTTTCTGTGTATATTAATATTTTCATATATCAATAACCTTGAAATTCTCTATATAATTATTTCCTTAAATTCCAAAGAATAGTGTTAATGTACTGTTTATATAAACAATTTTACTCTAATTGTGTATAAGTTGCCTGGTGAAACCCTTCTGTTGCCATCAATGCAATTAACTCCATCTGGTCTTGTTTTCAACTTTTTATCTGCAAGAACAGAACTCATTGTTGAGTTTAAGATGGGACTTGTTGGCCCATGTGTCAAAGAGACTTATTTTCTCACCAGCCTCTTACTTAAATAAGACAAATCCTTTTTCCAACACTTCATAACAAAATCTAGCCCCTCCAAAACAGAACTCCCATCTCTATGCCATTAAACACATTTTATACTAAAAATATCTCAGAGGACTATGATGCATTTTAAAAATTAGGTTGATTCTTTTTAGAAAAATGAAATACGTTAGTTTTCTACCATATGAATAAGATAAAACCTCAACTCCTAAATCCATTTTCAGTGAAATCTATCCCCACATAAATGAAAAATGCTGACCTTGGGTGTCCTTTTTGTTGGAGCTGGCACTATAATTGTACATGCATATTGATACCTGACATCGAAGGACAGATTCTGAAGATCCATTTATTGTAGACACAGCACTGGGATTTTTATTAAGCGTGTGGTGGTGGTGAGGCAATCTTAGATTGATATAACAAATTAAAAGAGACCAGATTCCTGTTTCCCAGTTCAGAAACTAGTCCCTAACTACTATTGGGCAGAGATGGTAATGTGTTAGAAAGGAGAACAAAAATCAGTATACTAAAAACTTACAATCTGTTTATTAGAGAAACGTAAGTAGAAGTTTACTTTCTATTCAAAACCTCTGACCTTTGTCCTTAGCTAAGCTACACATAAAACATCCGTATGGGCCTCAGAAACCCCTATCATACATCTTAGTAAGTTTTAAATATTTATTTGTTTAAACTTACAAATAAATAAATTGAATGTGCTTATTTAGATAATTGTGGTTATGGTTAATGATGGGGGTTTTATTTTTATTTAAGTATTGCTTTAAATTAAATGAGGCCCTTGTTGAAGCTCTTAAGCTACTGTGTAAATGTACACCACAGTGGACCAAGTCCTGCTTTACAATCCACACAGTGGCGTGAAGGAGAGGATGTGAAAGTGTTCCTTCAATTGAGCTACATTCTAGAGAAGACAACTATTTAAATTTCATCTTTAAGATTTTTAATTGTATTTTAAATAAACAAATTGCCGTTACAGTGTAGACATAATTGCAGTGTTCTCCATTCTTAAGTCAACAGGCTGTGGCTGCATTCTGCAGTGGCTGCATTTCCTGGGTGGTCTTTAAAAATTGCCCCAGGAGGTAGGCACTCCCGTAGTCTAATCCGGATGTTACAAAGGTATGTAAAATGGCATGTCTTGAAAGTTTAGTTTATGTGTTGTCTGGTCCTTCAGGTGGAAACAGACATTCTTTAAAGCTTTTTTGGAACTTCTGTGGAATGAATGGTCTTGAAAACTATTAACATTGATTTTCTTAATAAAAATGTTGAAATGAGGCCTGGAGCTTATGTTGAAGTATAAAAGTGTGTATAAGAAAATTAACAAACTTTTAGAATTAAAGTTGAGGTTTGAAATATGTATGTTGAATCTGTATGTGACTTTTTACGTAAATTTTAAAAATTGTTTCTGCATCACGCAATAGTTAATAAAATTAATTTTAATGCTTATTTTTTAAAATGTGGGGGACAAAGAATATTTTGTGCATACCATGACATCACCAATCATCTTGTGCTATCAATTCAGCAATATGTGCAATGGCGAGTTGATATTAATCTTTCCATACAGATGGGAAGAAATGCTGTGCAGAGAAGTGTCTAAGAAGGGGAGCTTTGGGCCAAAATAGAACTCCTCCCAGATGGAACTCCCTAAAAGGAACTGACAGCACCCAGAAATGTATATGCTGATGTGACAGTCCAGCACCTGTCCTGCTAACAGCCCTGAAGGAGCCAGTTTCAGTTAGTGCAGTAAATCACAGTGGCATCTCTCCTAAGAGGTAACTGAAAAGGAAGCAGTCCAAACCATGCATTCCAATCCTTACTGGGCCACCTGGAATTTAAAGCTAAAGCACTGGCTTTTACTTAGAATGCATAAGGAGACCACCTCCCCAGCATGACCTTTCACTCATTTTAGAGAATTAAACAGAGCTTACCAAAGGGTAACCTTCTCTCTTTTTCTTGCACCTGCACTCATCCCAAATCAAGAGTGTCGAAACTAAATGATTTTGAAAGCAGAGAAGCAGCGATGACCTTTCGTGAATAAGTCTTCCTGGAAAACATCTGGGAGGCAAGGTCTTGATGATGTTAGAATCAATGTCAAAAGACCTGATAATCTGAGAAACATTTAAAGATTCAAAATTTATTTCAAATGGATTCCCAAACTCTCATAGAAAAAAAATGTTGAAATTAAATGAAAAATAAAATGTATTCTTGCCTTATCTATACAGATTGAGTGAAAAACCCATGCAGAGTAATTATTTGAGAGTTACTAAGATAAATATTCTAATAATTTCATTATAATGAGTTATATTCAGTGAGAAATCCTGAGGAAGTGTGCTGCTTAGAATTATTCAAGTAAGAAATCCAGTGTAAATTGTTTTAATCCTTTCTAGTCAAATTAATACGGTGTGGATGTCTTGTGGATACAGACTCAGTATCTTTCTTGTTGACACATGTAAGAAAATTCTGGCTGGGCACACATGATTTATTCTTTATAGGTGGAGCTGTGCTGTAATCATTCACCCTTTTTCAAGTCCGTTTAGCAACTTTATCTCGCTTGCAGTTTGCATTTTTTGAAAGTGAAAATATATTCTGCAGCTTTTGATGTGTTGATTGGTAGGAAGGTAAAGACAGCTGCACACAGTCCCTAGAGACAGGGCTCAGTGGCTAAATGAAGACCTCCAGTGCTTTCTTGTTAGCCAAGATAGATCTACATCCCGATGAACCACAACTAGTCAATAGCAGAGGCTCTCAGTGAATGTGATCAGAAGCCACAAATCAGTTTTCCCTGGGACTTAGTTATCGGCATATTGTGCCGTAGGCCATGCCCTGGTGCTGCTCGTCTGACTGTAATTTTTCCCCCAGTGAAGTTTTTAAAGTCACAGGCTGAGACTGTAACTGTGCTCTCTTGGCAACAAGGCTGTCACTAGCCTGCCAGATATCAATTGCCCATCAAATAAATTGCTACTTTAATGTACTCAGCCACTCACTATTAAGGAGGTTCAATGCTACCAGGATTTCTCATTATGTTTTCCTCTCCAAAATGTATTGCCAAATATCTCTTTCCTTGAGGCCAACACATTTATACTGTACTGATGTATGTGCATGAGTTGACCAGTTGCATTTTTAAGTCTCCATCACTTTATTCTAAAGTGTTGCAATAGCCCCCTCATTGGTCTCAGTACAACTGACTTCTTACTATCTAATCCACCTTGCACCCTTTTTCAGAAACATCTTTCTAAAAGACAAATCTAGTTCTATTATCTCTCTTTTTAGAATTTCCCAATATCTTCTCTTATATCTTTATCTATCTATCTATCTATCCATCCATCCATCTATCCATCCACCTATCTTTCTTCAGTGGGCCCCCTTAAAAGTCCCCTTGTGTTAAGGCCTAGAGTACCCTAAGAATATGCCACTTTATTAGGGAGAATTGCTTTATTCAGTCATTAGCTTATCTCCTGAAAGTAGTCAAGTGCCTTTTCTTTGTAAAATTTTAGTTTAAATTTAGGCACCAAAGCTATGTTTGAAATACCCCAATCGTTGCCTTGCAGTGCTGTGTTTAAAAGGATTCGTGGGCTACTTTTTTGGCCAGTGGGCCACTCCTGGTGTGCTCTGGGCAGACAAACCCCTAAATGTAAGTTCTCCCTCTCAGTGAGTAGACCCTGCTGAGAGGGCCTCTTCTCCTCATAAGGTTCTGAATATACACGATGCCCTCTAAGAAGGGGCTTCTGTTATTGCACATCCTAGGCATGGATGGGGTCAGTTCTCATCCTCTTCTGCTCTGATAAGAAGTGAGGTTCTCAGGGAAGCACCCTTCTTCTCTACCACCCTGAGCTATTCCCTGGCACCCTATACTATGGTGTAAAGATTTAATGTTTCCCAAACTCTTGAAAGCAGCATTTATTAATGGCACATGGTGACCTGGTCTCAAACTGCCCACTTCTCCTGTCCCTCTCCAGGGTACCCCAGCAACACCTACCAAAACCATTTACAGTTCTCTGAATGTCTGCCTCTTCAAGCCTGGGTAACTTTACATATCACACCCTGTGGTTGACTTCACATAAATTCCTCTCATTCTCTAAGTCTGAATTTGAACATCACTTCTTCTCTGACTTTACAGTAGCTGAAGGAAAAATATTCTTTTTTTTTTTTAAATAAGAGAGGCTTGAGCCTATTTGAGAAAGGAGGTAGTAGAATGGGAGAGATTGATAGTCTAGGATAACTGATGGATCCCAGTCTAGAGGATATGATAAAGAGTAAGATCAAAAGCACAGAAGAAAAGTATGTATGTCTCTCCTTACACAGCCTCTGCAGATTGTAACCATTTGTTTGTGTATAGCTCTCCCATTCCAATGGTGCAGTGGCCCAAGCCACCAGGGTCTCTTGCTGTGAGTGCTCTAATAACTTCCCAAGTGGTATCCTTATTTCCACCCTTGGTCCACTTTAGAATAATCTCAACATGGTAGCCAGAGGGAGTTTTAAAAATGCAGGTCAGATCCTGTTGCTTTTCTGCTCAAAATCTCCCATTCTCCTTCAGATGAACACCAGTGAGCCACAGGATGTGCCTTGCTCTGTTTCCTTCACTGAACATTCCACCTTCTAACACACTATTTAAGTTACTTATTTATATTGTTTATTAATCCCTCCAACCCAATTGACATATGAGCTCCACTAGTAAAGTTTCTTCTGAATCCGCAATAATGGGGGTACTTGTTAAGTCTCCAATAAATATGTATTGAATGAATGAGAAAATTTCCCATAGCTGCTCATAGATAAAAACAGTGTAGAAACACACAAGCTCATAAAATTTATACCATTTGTGACTTTGGCAAAAATCTTGGGTATCTCTATGAAAAGTCCCTTTTAATAAAAAAATTTTGACTACTTAACTAAACTTAGTAAATTTGGATAATTCTTTAAGCTAATATTATAACTTCCATGAGAATAAGACCTTCAGATGATTATTCTCATATAGCTCACTTGATTGTTCTAAGAGTTTTCTTTTCTTTTCTTTTTCTACAAATGACCCTTATATTTGCTGTTATCCCGAACATACAAGAATGATTTTAATGACGTTTTTATAAAACTTAACAAAAAAAAATTCACTAAGAGAAAATAAGCAAAATTAGAAAAAAATTATAATTTATCTTTGGATAACTAAAATCAGTGAAAACAACTTCTTATTCATTTACATCTTAATATTTGTGTTTTGATTAGCTATGATGTATACAAACTACCATTATAATTTTTATTCAGAACGTTGTCACCTTTGGTATTCAAAATTTTCTCTTTATGAACTACATTTTACAAAAACATGTACTCCTAGCTGAAGTCCTCATTTTTATTTCAAACTATAGAAAGTGTATTTCTTCACTGAGCCCATAACCAGTATTAGATTTTTATTGCTATTAACACATATGAGCCAAGAGTAGTACATTTTCATGCCAAAGACAGTTATACTCTCTGTGCCCTGAAGAGCACAGTAGTGGCTGTTTGGACTTGGAACAACATAGTAGTGAAGTCAAGTCACACATTTCTCAATGCCATTATGCAAACAGAGGAAGAATGAAAGCCAGAGCCAGTAAAAGTAATTCTTGGATGGCTTCAGGAGTGTATAAAATGTGCTCTATAATTTTCAGCCTCCTGCAGTGCAAGTGATTAGCTAAAGAAACACTTTAAACCTGTTAGTTGTACATCTTTTAAACCGTTTTAAAATATGGAAAAGATAGTCCTCAAGAAATTAATTAAAGTTTTGGACAATAATGCAATCAGGGATATCTATGTTTGCAGTCCTTTCTCTCTGCTTGCATACATCTTTCTCTGTCAAGTACATCAAACAGCTAATTAGCCTCATTTTAAGAGCTTCGCTGCTCACATCACTTGAAAGGATCTCCAGGCCACCTTCTTAGAGAGTTCACACTTTCTGTGCATTGGCTTTCTGAATGTTTCTTAGTCTTTGAAGGAACCTATTCCCTACATATTGGAAGAATTTTAAAAGTAGATGGACTTTCTTTCCCACAAATCAATTTTCTTTGTTTTTCTCCCTTATGATCAACAATTTACAAATAATCTTGTAACGGTTGATAAATCTATTTTACCTGGTATTTGCTTATTTTAGTTAAATACTCTTGGGTTTGCTGAAGACATCTGAAAAACATTAGAATGACTGCTTTTTATTAAGACGCGGTACCAGAAGAAAAAAAAATATGAGAGACTAAAGTGTTGCTTTCATTTAACATAAAGTGTTACTATCATGACAAAAGTTTGATGTTTCAAATACCCATTTTAGAAATAACTACAGGTCACATGATCTACAGACATCACAGTTTAGCACATGTTAAAATTTATAGCCATAACTAGAGACAGAATTTCTTACTCAAAGCTTCCATTAATCTGAACTTTCACATGTCATCTCAAGTTGACTATAAAAATAACCCAAGACAGCAGAGTGCTTCAATTAACAGCTGAAATATTGTGATATTTTAACACAGGTGATATAAAGAATCAGAGCCATAAATAGATACATGGCTGTTGAGTGATAGCTATTCCCTTCCAAGTTTATTGTTCAGGGAGGATGTAGAGAATGCTTTCTCTCCTTATAATCCTAGAGAACAGGGTGTGTGGAGGGTGGTGCAGTGGGGGTATTACACTTTATTGGTTTCTTGATAATTTCAAGATATGTATGAATATGACCTGTGGCAAGAGAGGTGGTAGATAGGTCAAAAACACCAAAGGGTTTGGGATAAGGTAGAGAGTCTATGGTATCTTGAGTAGAACAAGGTGCTTAGAGAAGCCAAGTAGATATTTGTGAAATAACAACAATAATATTAACACATCCATTGTGGACTTGGTATGCTTTAGACATAATTTTAAATGTTCCTAATATTTTTTACTCATTAAATCTTCTAAACAACCTTTTAAAGTATTATCACCAACTTAACAATATAGACACTGAGGTGAAGAGAGTTGAAGTAACTTGCTCAAGGTCACACACCCACCGCATGGCAGATTTAGGACTTCACCCTAGGCTGTCAGGCTCCAGAACTCTGCAGTCTTACAATCCTGAAAGGAGAATGAAAGGAAGTGATAATGGAGATAAAATTGTGGAGATGGGGATGGGATAGGAAGTGAGAGACAAGTAAGAGAAGAAAAGAGGACTAATTAGAGGCTAGAAAAAAGTTATTTGTTTAGGTAACATCTAATAGCACAATTTTAATGGAAGGTCAAAATGTTTAAGGAGTAAAGAAAGGTATGGTGGGAAAAATATTTTCTTGAGTAGTGTGATATTTGACCTATGATTTTGAAGTGAATCTTTTAAGTTTTTTTTTTTTTACCTTAAGATTTCATTAAAACTGAACCTATAACTTGTATTAATACTTAATAAAGTATATTTTTATACCAAGCATAAAAGTTATTTCAACAAAAATAAATATTACGGTTTTAAAGGGGAAGGAAT
This sequence comes from Cebus imitator, assembly GCF_001604975.1. Lineage (NCBI taxonomy): Eukaryota > Metazoa > Chordata > Mammalia > Primates > Cebidae > Cebus > Cebus imitator. The sequence continues at coordinate 4,869,396 of NW_016107332.1, forward strand.
GAAAGCCAGGTTGTTACATGAACTATCCAAATACATTTCAAGAAAATAAAAACACATGAACACTTATATTTTTGCTTATATTTTATGTTTGCATGTTTATGAAGTCTCTATATATCAAAATTAGGCATTATGGCTGGCCTCATGCAGGTATTCCTGAGAAGATCAATAAATAATAAGCAGTCTTCAATCCTTAGCAATAACACAAAACCAAAAATGTTTGTAGGGTGGCAGTTGCTGAATCTAAATTCATTTATAATTATGTTCTCTTTGGCCAACATATTAGTAAGAAATGAATCCTTACTCCATCGGGCTTCAGTGATCTAAACTGGTGGTATCTGGACCTTAGGAAATCCGAGCAACCCATAGGTCATGTAAGAGACTGAGGAGTGCTTTGTGCTAGAGTTCCCTTCAATTGTGATCTAACCCAATCAGCTCACTGCAAAGGTGAAGAGATAGATTAGTGTCTTATAAATTAGGAATATTTGTTAATTCCATCAACTCATATTTATTGAGTACCTACTACATGCTAGGAACTGTTAGAGACATTGACTTGGGTGACTTAAGGTCACACAGCTAATGAATGGTGATCAAGAGAAACCAGATACTTTGACAGTCCATTTGGCGCACTTTCTGATGAATCCTGCAGCAACCCACTGCTGAGGTTATTCTCTCAATTTGGTTTCAAAAACGTTTATGATTATCTGTCTTTCTATGATCATTCTGTCCAGTTTCTAGATGATGGCTTCTTGCCATTTGTTTTCTATATAAGTCCAACCTGGAAGCATTTGTTATAGGAAGCATAGTTCACTGCTGAGAATTTGCCACTCATCTTGGATTTTGCAGTTCATGTCTTATCACACCGTTTAGTACTAAAGGTAACTTAAAAGTAATGTGAATAGAACTCCTGAGTATGCAGCAATTGGAAACCCTTACTGACAGTATATGGTTTTGTTGGACTTGAGATCTTTGCAGCCTCCATATGCATTTAACATGTTTGTTTAGTTTATAAAAGTGTTTCCTATCCTTGAAAATTATCCAAGCATGATATGATACTATCTTTGTTATAACATTCAAATCATAAGATAATTTAATTAAAAACTTGTCTTCAACTTATTGCACTCCTATTTTAATGGTGAACTGGAAGGTTTGGGATTCAAACCCAGGTGTATGTTATTCCAGGGCCTTCCTGATCCACCTTTGATTGCTGGGATATCATATTCATCTTCTTTTATTACTTAAATATTATTATTGAATTATCTACCTCTTCTTCTTGACTTCTTTACTAGTAATTGAAATTTCTTTTTTTTTGTTTGTTTGTTTTTTTCTGTTTTTCTAGATAGTGTCTTACTTTGTCACCCAAGCTGGAGTGCAGTGGTGCAATCAAAGATCACAGCAGCCTCGATGTCCTGGGTTCAAATGTTCCTACTGCCTCAGCCTTCTGAGTAGCTGGAACTACCGGCTCACATCACCATGCTTGGCTAATTTTTGTTTTTATGTTTTGTAGTGGCGGGGTCTCACCAGTTTGCCTAGGCTGGCCTCGAATTTCTGGGCTCAAGTGATCTGCCGGCCTCAGCCTCCCAAAGTGCTGGAATTAGAGGCATGAGCCACCACACTCAACCACCAGTAATAGAAATTTCTATCCCTTTCTTCAAAATTAATCTCTCCGTGTATACTTTGTACTCCAAGTCTTATTTCTTTCTCACCTGGGGCTGCATCTTCTATTATCATTGCAATAATAACTACTACTGTCAACATACAGTAGTATCAAATAGCTTTGTAGAAGATTACATTATTATATAGTCAGTCAGATTTGTCAGCTGATAGAGTAAATCAACCAAATATCTTTCATGTGTTCCTGATAAGTAATACCACTTCAGTTTATATCTTTTTTTAACATCAACTCTTCAGTGTTTACTAATACCTTTTCATCAGATTAAGTGAGTTGATCTTGTTGGTTAGGATCTTTTTAGATCTGATGCTGCGATACAGATATTTCTGTTTTCATGTCATTGACAAATTTGAACATATTTATTTACATTATTGATATTGTCTAAATACTGGTAATAATATTGAATGGCACTGTATCACAGGGCACTGTCACAAATCATATTTAACTTCTGGACATGGAATATTTATTTATATGCCAGCATGTTTTTTGTAAATATATCCCACCAGGTATTCTTTCCTTGAGCCAGCTATATTTTCCCCTCCTTTGCAAAACAATAAGATTTTGAGTCCTAGTTTCCTTTAACGGGAGGAATTGTATAAGGCTCAATTTTAGCTTCTGAAAAAGAAGAGTAGGAAGTCAACTATATTACTGACCCATCCTCATTCTTCATTTTAGTAACTGGGTTTCTTTCTCATTCCCGAAAACAGCCCTCATCTTAAATCCATTTGTTTCACTTGGGTTGCAATCTTGTCCTTCCATGTTTCATTGGCTGTCTTGAACCTGGATGATTATATAGTTCTTTTGGGATAGTTCCCTGTCCTTGTAGCTCCTCTCTGGAGCTGGGATACTCTCTAACCAGAAACAGTGGCCACATATATTTCCATAGCTCTCTTATCTTAACACTTTGTTTGCCTTCTTTAGCTCTGTTCCTGGATAGTTTATATAGTGTCATCATTGTAGTTTTACTCATACAGTTTTCTTTTTTTTTTTCCCCCCATTTATTTATTATATTGCATTTTAGGTTTTGGGGTACATGTGAAGAACATGCAAAATTGTTGCATAGGAACACACGTGGCAGTGTGATTTGCTGCCTTCCTCCCCAACACCTACATCTGGCATTTCTCCCCTTGCTATCTCTCCCCAGCTTCCCACCCCCCACCGTCCTTCCCCTATTTCCCCCCAACTGACCCCAGTGTGTAGTGCTCCCCTCCCTTTGTCCATGTGTTCTCATTGTTCAACACCCGCCTATGAGTGAGAACATGCGGTGTTTGATCTTCTGCTCTTCTGTCAGTTTGCTGAGAATGATGGTTTCCAGGTTCATCCATGTCCCTACAAAGGACCCAAACTCATCGTTTTTTATGGCTGCATAATATTCCATGGTGACTCATACAGTTTTCTAGCAACACCTTCACTCTCCAAAGATTAGGGATAGTTTATGTCCTATATTTCTTATATGGTGGCAGCTTAGATAATGTTTCACTCCTTATGAGTTGCTGAGTTTTTCTCAAACACATGATTCCCAATTGTAAGTGCACCTATTTCCCAGCTTCTTAGTTCCAGCCCCTTTTGAATTTGGTCCCTTCATTGTATTGCCTACTGAACTCAAAAATCCTATTTTGACATATTAATATTACTACTAGTTAACATTTTTTACAACAAACTGAACCAGGAACTATTCCAAATAAAAAATGTTCACCTAACTATAAAAATAAAACAAACTGGGGTCATATAAATTGTAATGTGTCTGATGAAAATAATTTTGCTATAAAATTTTACTAGATCTGAATAATCATAAAGCCACATTATTTGACCAGGTAACACTGTACATAATGGGACATCTAGGAAATGCCCTGTTTATCATAGACTTTATCACAGCACTTTAATTTCCTGTACAAAGACTCTGACACAAAGGTTCTGCTCTAAACGATGCAAAAAAAGACAAAAATGAGGGTGGTAAACTGCTTGTGTTTTTACAGGCTTCTTTTGACTTCATGTCTAAGTTTAAACTTGTAAAGGAGTTCTCACATTGTATATGCACATAAGAAAATTTCATTAATGTGTCCAGAAAATATTTCTGAAGACAATGACATTCATTATAATTGCTTCATAATTACAGTGTGTAAGTTCCTACTTGGAATTTGACATTACTTACAATCAATATGTAAGTATAATGGTTTAATATAAGATTTTAAAATGTCAGTGTAGTATTAATAGTATACTCAGTGAAGGACACCACAAAATGTCATGATGCCAAGTTCAATCTGTGGTATCATCATAAAATACGCGAGACTATGATGAGTACCAAAAATATTCTAAGTCAGATGGATATATTAATTTTATTTTTCCAGGTAAAATGCAGTAAGGAAGAATAATTAAAAGAGATATATTTTATACTTCTAAGGACATATTCATTATATACTGCAAATATTACAGCAGAATAGATTGACATTATTTTATATTTGCTGTAAATCTGCTATCTTTAGGTTAATAGATACCTATCACAATAGAAATTTGAAACACTAGCATATTAAGCTGTTTACTTGCTTTGCAACTGGAACTCTTTAATCTAATTTGAAATGGCAGTTATTATTTTATTTCCACAATAGATGAAATAATTCTGACAGATACTAGAATAATGATAATAATAAATAATTCTGACAGATACCCAGAATAATAATAATAATTAACAATAATAATTTGATAGGGTGTCAATCTTTCTTTAGTACTACTAAAACCTTAAAATAAAAACTAACTTAATCATTTCATTTCTAGCCTGATAGAAACACATTTATATTCAAATTATTATGAATTGTACACTGCTCTGGTAGTTTATATCAGGAGGGCCTTGGTGACAAGAATAAGAAATTCTCATCTGCCGATTCAATTTATGCCACATCAGAAACATAAAAGAACTGACAACATACAAATGTAACTAATAAATTTGTTAGTCAAATTCTTAAGGTATATTCCCCTATAATTAAAGATCAGTAATTATCAAGGGCTTGAAATGCTATATACTCATAGTTCTTAGAATATAAGATACACGCAAATCCAGTAGTTTAATCAATATATCATCTTCTGTTTTCATTTTTGGAGAAAACATATTTTGTAAAAAATAATAAGCTGCACTTGGTAGAGTACTGTGACTTCCATTGGAAAAAAAAATAGTTTCTTCCTTAGTATTTCTTCCACTTTGAAGTATTTTCTTTAACAATATCTCCTAGTGATTTTTCCATCTCAGTGTTTATAGAGTGGCTGAGTTTTCTTTTTAAAATAGGAGAAAAGTATTCCATTATAGGCATGCAAAGTTTAATTAAAATTACCAGCTAATTTCATTATTAAAAGAATGATATAAATTCAAAATTTTAAGTATATAACCTATATGTTTTAAACATTATTAATATATACTAATGTTTATATTAATATTAATATTAGTATATTATTAATATTAGTGTTTAATATTAATATTAACATTAATATAAACATTTATATTAATGTTAATATTAATATTAAACATTATTAATATATAAAGAAATGTGATTTTGTTTGAAAAAATATATTCATGAGATCAACTTATAATTTTAACTTTTTATTTATTTAAAAATTAGAAAGATAAAAAAATTTTTTGTGATTTATAATACTTTTTATATCACAGCCCATTACACACTCACACACACACACACACACTCACAGCAGAAGGAAAAAATTCATGAAACAAAATGTCTTTTCCATTTGTGTTATGTCCTGATCTGTTCTATTCTTTTTCATTTCATTTTGTGTTTTTTAAATGATAGTCATGTTCTACTAAACTGATTTCACAAATCACTAATGGCTTATAATATGCAGTTTAAAAAATATTGTCCAAAAGTATATATCCTAGAGAATGTTAAAAATAAGTTCTTTGCTAAACTAAATTTGAAAAATATTGGCTTTAATGAAATTAAATACATTGTCCTAGTGAAATGCTTCTCAGTGTTTACCGTCCAAGTTACAAATTTCCAAAAAGAAGAAAGATATAAAATACAATCTTTTCTAATGAAATGAGGCTGTGGAATTAAACCTTTGTTGCTTGTCTTCCTTCTTTTCTTCTTTCCTTTTTTCCTTCTTTTCTTTCTACCTTTATTTTGAGGAAACACCTTCAGGAGTAGTTCTTAAGAAATGGTCTGCATATATTTTCACATTTCAGAAAAATAGAACTTACCATGGGTTCCTTTTGGTTATAACAGATCCCATCCTTTTTATTTTTTAATTTGCTCATCACATATTTTATATATAAAGTTTATATATAAACTTTCAATTTATAGCAAACAAAATTGCTATAACTCTAAAAGCTTCAACTGTTTCATCCCACTGCCTTTTTTGTAACTAGGCCTCTTTTATTATAAATTGTACATTATGCATATTCACATTATAAACTCACATTTACATAATAAATAAAGGCTTATTGTTAAAACCCCTTATTTAGATGGACGCTATATTTACTGAGTCCTCTTGATGGTATCTACACATGGATGAAACACTTATGTTGCTTTGAATCAATAAGTAGTAATCACTTATTTATACAGCAACAAATAGGACTTTGGTATATACTAGGAATTCAATATAGGATCTTTTTTTAAAAGATTAGAACTAATATATATTGAATTCCTAGTATATACCAAAATCTTATTATTTACAGATAGTTTTATTAGTTAATTTTTGCTGCATAACAAACCACTGTAAAGACTAGTGATTTAAAATAACAATTTATTATTTCTCATCATTCTATGGGTTGGTAGGGCTCAGCTGGACAGTTCTTCTGTTGGTCTTTCTTGCAGTCATGTGGTAGCAATCATTTGACAGCTCAACTGTGGCTGAAGTGTCTAAAATGACCTTGGTACACATTTGGGAACTTGACATTTCCTTTTAGTTGGATTTCTTTTTTCATGTGGTCTCAAAATTCAAGACCTCTGAGGTCAAGACCTCAGACTTCTCAGTTGTGCCACACTGTATTGGCACCACAAATCAGGTCGGCCAGATTGATAAACTGGGGAAATAGATTCTACCTCTTGAAAAAAGTCCTGAAAAAATCATGGCTTTGTTTTTCAATATACCACAGATGATTCGTGCTCTGTCACCCAAGCTGGAGTGCAGTGGAACAATCACTGCAACCTCTGCCTCCTTGGTTCAAGCGATTCTTTTGCCTCAGCCTGGAATTACAGGCGCATGCCGCCATGCCTGGCTCGTTTTTATATTTTTAGTTGTTAGTACAGACAGGATTTCACCAGTTTGGCCAGTCTGGTTTCAAACTCCTGGCACCAAGCGATCTGCCTGCCTCGGCCTCCCAATGTGCTGGGATTACAGGTGTGAGCCACTACGCCCCACCTTCAATAGAGCACAGATGATTGCTATTAAAATCCTTACAAGAATGTTATAAATTATGTTGGAAGATGACTGTTTTAGAGGAGAAACCTCAAAAGGAGTAAAAGGCATCTATTCTTGATGAGAAAGAAATGGTAGCTTATACAATGTATAATATGGAGTAAACAATTGATGATAGTCTGTGCTAGGCTTTACTCAAGAAATTTGGCCCATTTAAAAAATTGTTTACGGACAGTTGTGACTCATTTTTGTGGGAGTCAGTGCAGTAGAGTAGAAAAAGCAGGTTATACAGCTGTAGAACCTGGGTGTGAATTTTGGCTCTCTCAGTTGGTTATGCGGCCCATGGCTAGCATAACACAATCAAAATTTCTTTTAAAGTATTTATGTTACTGGTGGTAGTTATCCAAATGGGTCTGCAGCAACCTCAATTCTTGCCTCCTCTGACGAAAGATTCAACTAAGGGGCATAAGGCAGAAGGAGAGACTGAGATAAATTTTAGAGCAGGAGTGAAAGTTTATTAAAAAGCTTTAGAGCAGTAATCAAAGGAAGGAAAATACACTTGGAAGAGGGCCAGGCGGGTGCCCTAAGAAACCAATTTTATGGCTTAAGATTTTATATGTTGGCATACTTCTGGGGTCTTCTGTTCCTTCTCCCCACTACTGAGATCCTAATGGGAAGCTACTCATCAGTTTCAGGTGTTTTCTATCTATTAGGAGCGTGTCTTTCACTGGCACAGGCTGTGACCAATTATTACTTAAGAGAGTTAACAATTGGCTGACCATCACCTGGTCTCCCAACACCCCTGGTAGTGTATAGTGGGAGCCGTCTCCTGCCCTGCTTGTGCCTGACCAGCTATCTACAGTAACATTCAGGTAATGATAAAGAAAATAATTTTGGAATTGTTTGGGCATTCAAGAAATAATCTCCTTGGTCTTTTTCTCTATCTCTTTGGAATTTGTTAGAATCTATTTAAACAAAGCGAAGTAAAAACTTTCTGAACTCCATTTTACTTTCTCCCTAGACTTTTCCACTGACTGACTTAAAGTACAATGTAAGAAAAGATGACTATATGATACATTTTAGTTTTTTTCATTGATTTAAAGTGTCATTATAGAAGGAAAAGAGATAAATGTTTAACTTTAATGTTCAAAATGAGAAGAAAATCGTGATTTAAAAACCAATGACTTATAAATGAGTTAAAGTGTATGTGTATATGTGTTGGGCAATGAGAATTATATAATTGCATTGTAAGTGCTTTGGACGATAGAAATACTAAATAAGTAAAAAAGGAAAAACCACATAGTTTAAAAGGCAACTTGTATTTGCAGCAAACCTCTAGAGGAAGCCTAGGAGATACGCCATACGAAACCATTAGTCCTGATGACACAACGCCAGCACTCTAATTGGGTGATATGGAGAGGAACACGTTCGGACTTATATTTTTATATTATCTAATCAGAAAACAAAATAAATTTAGAGTGCCCACATTTGGAGTAAAGAAAGAAGGCTTTAGGTAGATATCAGGGTGCCTCTAAGGTAGAGGACAGTTGCCTGGGTTATCTTTTGAGGTACTGACTCATGATTTTTGTAAAGGAAAGTTTTGAAGTATGATAGCCTTGTCTTTCCAAGTGTTTTCTTCTAGTTTCTGCTAGGCCTTCGCTCTGTATAAAACCCAGAGGTTTTTGTGTTTTGTGTGTGTGTTTGCGGGGGAGGGGGGTAGGAAGGGGTCCTACGAACAAAAATAAAGCAGTGAGTTTGTGTTGGGGGAGTCTAATAAATATTTCAATCAATATCAAAAAATCTTCCAGAACACTGAGACAGGCAGAAACAGTGGGAAGGGCAGAGGCAGTAGCAGGTCCCTCTTCCAGATGGTGGTGGGCAGCATCCCTCTGTTGACTCCTAGATGCAGTAAATGGGACAGTGCCAGGCCACTAGGAGGCAGAAAGGGAATGATAAGGGGAAGAACACTGCTGCAGGAGACTGTCAGAAGTTAAAGGAGCCTGGAAAGCACAAACCATGCACTGGTTACCTTAATTTATTATATCTCCTACTCCCATGTCCAAGGTCAATATGGACAAGGCAACCCCAGTATTACTCTTTTTGTGTCCCAAAACACCTCTCAGAAAATATTTTCAAGGTTCCTAAATTCAAAGATAAACAAGTGCATTAAACAATTACTAGGACTCTCAATGGGACACCTCATTGCAAAGAGGCAATGAAGGTAATCTGATTTTTAAAAATATGAATAGGAGCTATAGTATCTGTTACATAGTTGCTTCCTTTTATTCTGGCAATAGTCACAGACACAAAATTGTTATAGCCTTATCTTCCTTTTCCACTCTTAGCTGTTACAAAACCATGGTTTGCATTATATTTAGATAAATAATATTGATACCTTTTATTAAATTTGTCTTGTTCTTTTTGCTTTTTTGGACCTCTTTTGAAATACATCTGTATGCATTGTGTCCAGTAATACTGGGAGTTGTACTTTCCATGATTCTTTGCCATTGCATGATGAAACGTTCTATTTATATTAAAATGAAGGTACTCCTAGGGGAGACATAGAGCAGAATGAAACAACAAACAGAGCTTCAGAGACTAAATATGTGAAGTGACAGTGATGGCAGAATGGTAGCTCTAGTTACTTAGTGGCCCAGAGGACTTCAGAAAGACTTATAGTGCAAGCCACAGTGGCTTGAACCTGGCAGCTCCCCTAGGTTTAAGTACTCACAGTACAGCAGCTAATCAAATAATTTCTCCTCTTGCACATCTTGACTTGATATGCCATTGTAATAATACGTAGCTGGCTGAGGGTCAGGGGATTTTTCCCCCTTCTGCTAACCAAATGAAGCGTTTTACCAAATGATCAAATTTCTTCATAGCAATATTATGATTGCAATGATCTGTTTACTCCAGGTAATGAGAGGATAAGTCATGAAAATCACATTAACTTTAATGTGATATTACACCAGCCTTGAAGAGAAAGAAAAGAGGTGCAATATTAATTGAGATACTAAAGTTCTTTCCTATAAAAAAATAGTTTCTTATTTTTATAGTAATGAAATAGAGGAGAGTAAGAGGAATTGAGCACAGGGTTTCCTTGGGATCCTTGCAGCCATTCAACCATTTGTCCAGACTAAAGAACAGTCAATGAATAATGTGGGAGAAAGGCCTGGGGTTTCCCTTCAGCTTTTTTACTCTTTGGATACATAGTCTCATGAAAGTGATTTTACATCTTTTGAATGCAAATTCATTATCTAAATATCATATTGGATTAAGTGATCTTTTAAGTTTCCTTCCAAAACTAAAACCTATTATTCTTACTGAAATTTGCATTGAGCAAAAATTCAAAAAATTGTTTATCAGAAGAGCTCTAAATTAATCATTCCCCGACTGATAGTTTTATTAAGATTTTTTTTACCTTCAAGTGAAGCATCATTATATGAGCTAGAACACATTTCCAGACTAGAAATTCATGGCCTCAGTTGTCTATGTATTGAACAGACTTACTGAGAATTTTGGACCAGGACATGAGCTCTGCAACAGTTAATCTTTTGTTCAGGTGTAGTTTCTTCTCTGGCTCCTCTTTAATTTTTTGTAAGAGATGGAAAATCCTCTACCAGATCAACTGTCAGTTAAAATGTGTAAGTCCATATTTAACTGAAAGTATAAATAATCTACATTCTGACTGGTTGCCAAAGAGTGAAATTTCAAACTCTTTGCTTCCCAAAAATCTATCAAAAGATCTGCAGACGGAAACAATATATAGAAAAGTTTGCTTGAAAGATGAAATCCATCCATTATTCCAGACACTTTAAAATCTGCCCTTGGATTTGGTCAAATCAGAAGACAGCTGCATACCTGGATGGCAATGTGTTGACTGCTATGGGACTGCCTTTACTGAAATGTTGTTTTAGAGTGATGCCAACAATATTATGAAACTTGTCATTGTGTCTACGATAAAAGTGTGGTTGAAGATGTAAGCCAGTATATTACATGGTGCTGGTTTTATGAGGACCATGGGGAGAAATTTCTGTCAGATATTAGTAACAGCAATAATTTTGTTTGTCCTAACAACTGTTCTGATTTTATCTTATATACCTTGTAAATTGTGTAACTGACCAGGATTCTATTTTCCCACCAACTGTTAAAAATCTTAGGATCAGATTTTCATCCTACTAGTAGCAAGTTTTTATGGTATGATTTTTTTTTTTAGAGGTCTCATTTCTGGCTCCTCTATCTTATCCTACCAATATTTTCTTTTCACTTTATTTCCTATGCTTTTAATTCAAAATTTCTCTTTATTTTTTCTTTTAATCTGACAAAGTATTTCTGTACCTAGGTGAGGTATGTATCTGCTTATTTATATATTGCTTTTTATCTGCCTTGTTTCAAGAAGGATTTAAAAGAGTTTTACCAGATTTATGCAATTATACTTAGACTACACAAACCAGTAAATTGAAAAACAAGGTGAAAATTAAGGTGTATGTACTTGATTTCTAGCTTAGTCTTTTTGGGTTGCTATAACAAAATTCCTTAGACTGGGTAATTTATAAACAACAGAAATTTAGTGATCACAGTTATGGAGGCTGGGAAGTCCCAGATCAAGGCATAAGGAGATTCCCTCTCTGGTGAGAGACCATTTATCATAGATGGCACCTAGTGTCTTCACATGGTAAAAAAAAAATAAAGGCACAACAGGCTCCCTCAAGCCTCTTTTATAAGGGCACAGATCCCATTAGAATAGCTGTATTCATAGCCCATGTGCCTCCATCTGGAGGCCTCAGCTAAGGTCTTCCTCAGGTACCTCTACTGAGACCTACCTTTAGAAGGAGGGTGGCACCTTGAAGATAATTTTCTCCACTCACACTCAGTACTCTTCTACCCCTAGTTCTTTCTCTCCTTTACTCCCCTACCCAATCCAGGTCCATTAAATGCAGGTGGCTTTTTGGGAGGCTCTTTCTATAGGCATTTCACATTAAAAGCAACATTGGAGGAGCCAGTACTTTTATCTATTTATTTAGCCTCTTGTTACTATCATAGAAAGTAATTAAAGGCTTGACTATTACTTTAATTTTGGCTTGTTGTCTTAATTGACTACTCTGAGCTCAGCTCTATCTAGCTGAACTCAGCTCTCGACAAACCGTTGATTTCATGTTTGGTCCCAAGAATTATTTCACTTTGAGAATTTTTGCCAACTGGAGAGACTGGGACTGAGAGTCTGTTTTATATTCTAGCTCAGCAAACCCTGGCCTTTTACATCTTTCTTGCAGACTAAACAACTCTTTCTTCAACTTGTCTCTCTTTTCTTATACCTTATCATATTTAGCTAAGACAAGCCACTTGGCACTTCCAAATTCTGTGTAAAGATGTCCTAACTGTAAAATGAATAGTAAGCCATAAGTTTATTAGGTACATTTCTCATCTTCCAAATTATTGCAGGTGACAGTTTTGCAATTGTTCTGTGCTATGTGCCACAGGTCACTCATTCTTCTACTTCCAGAAGTCCTTTCCCATCTCTCTACCTAACACCAGCTGCTCAGTCAAAGCTAATGCTACGTATTTAAAGTTCTACAAGACAGTGTCTTACTTTCAGTACAAATTTACCTCTCAGTTAAATATGGCTGCATAATACACTGTACCAAAACTTAGCAACTTAAATAATTAGAATTTATTATTTCTTTGGATTCTGTAGGTTGCTGAATGATTTCTTTTATGCTCGCTCATGTGACTGCATTTAGCTGCAGGTTGGTTGCATGGGAAGGTTCTAGATGGCTTCACTCCCTGTATTAATCTGTTCTCATGCTGCTAATAAATACTGGAGACTGCGTAATTTACAATGGAAAGAGGTTTAATTGACTCACAGTTCCACATGACTGGGGAGGCCTCACAATCATGGCAGAAGGCAGGGAAGAGCAAAGTCACCTCTTATATGGTGGTAGGCAAGAGAGTTTGTGCAGGGGAGCTCCCATTTACAAAATGATCAGAAATCGTGGGATTTATTCACTACCACAAGAATAGTATGTGGCAAACCACCCCATGATTCAATTATCTCCACCTGGTCCCACCTTTGACATGTGGGGATTATTACAATTCAAGATGAGGTTTGGATGGGGACACAGCCAAACTATCACTCATGTTCAGCAGTTGGTGCTATAAATCTGGGATGCCTCAGTTCTTCTTCATATGGCCTTTTGTCTTCCAGCAGGCTACCTTGACCTCCTTCATGAAAGTTTCAGGGCAATTCCCAAGAAGAAGAAAGTAAAAACTTCAAAACCCCTTGAGGTTGAGCCTTTGGAAATTTATACAATGCCTTCACTGTTGTGGTTTACTGTGATGCAGTTCACAAGACCAAGCCAGATTCAAATGACAGGGAAATGAAGGCCACCTCATTAAGAAGAGCTGCAAAATATTTGTGACCACATTTAACATGCCATATCTGTGACCATATTTAACACACAATATTCCTCACAAATATAGGGGTATTTTTGTCCTAACTAGGTATGTGCCCTGAAGAACTTGCTTCCTATGTGGTCATAGCTACCCTACCAAAAGTTGCAACAACCTGCTTCTCCCAGTTCAGCTTTGAAATCTTGCTTCCATCACTGGATTTGAACCTTAGCTCTGGTCTTTTTCGCACAGGATTCCTACTACCTTTTAATTTTGCCTCTCTACGTAGTACCTTCTTGTTGATGGCTTATTATTTTGTCTGTTTCATTGACAGTTTTCTTATGGAATGCTGAATCTTGAACTGCATGCACTGATGTCCACAGACCAGTGGGTTTCTATACCAGTCCAATGTCTTGAAACTCTTATCTGAATATGACCACCCATTCCCAGATTTGTCAAAGTTGAGTCACTCACTGCCTGGTCTTTCAGGAATGTGCCCTGATAATTCACAATTTACAACATTTTTGTTCTCAGTTCCAACAACTCGGAAGAAAATAAAGCCTTAATTTTAACAGAGCATAACTTTTGTTCTATTGTAAATGATAACCATTTTTCTCGGCAGTAACTTAAAGAAAGACCTATTAAAATATCTATATATTAATACATTATGATAAGACAGATTTTGTGAAAAGGGGTGGGATAGACTTTAAAGAACACCAAAATCTAGGAAAATCAGGAAAAAATTTGGCATGAGTAGAAGCTAATGTTATAAAAGACAAAATAGGTAACATAGTATGAAGGACACGCATTTTGTAGTATTCCTTATACAATAGTGAAAATTTTTAAACATAATCTTGCCAAATTCATGCTATCAAAAGGAAATAAACTATTGGTATTAATTCATGAATATTTTATGCCTCTACAAAAATTAGAATGAAAAAACTGAGAGGATTCATGGAGGTGAGAGAACCTAGGTAAAATTAATTGCTTCCATCATAGTATAAATAGAAAAGGGCTCCATATAAGCAGTGAGACTTCTGAGTGAGGAAAAAGTCATTTTATTAGAGCTGAAAACATCTGAAGAAAGAGTTAGCATGGCTTATCCTGGCCTAGATTAAGCCCAAAGCAAACCTTCCAACTGTTGTTGAATTACAAGTTTAAAAATCTTCAGAAAGTTTCTTTTAAGTACATATCTTAACAAAATTTAAGTTTTTATGAAAAAGTTACAAGTTAAACTAGTTTCCCTAATATAAGGACATATACTAAATTTAATATTTAAATAAACACTGTAGTTTTTCGTTGGAGACATACTGATGAATTAAACCTCTTATTCACATTTTTAGTTATTCAACATGAATGTAAGATTATAAGTATTAATATACTGTAGTGTTTATGATGATTATTATGTTCCTTTCAAAATGTTCTCATAATATGCTAATTATACAAATCCATTTACACAAAAACTTAGCAAATAAATTACCAACATATTTGCTTGTTAGTACATATATTTGAGCTAATAAAATTCACTTTAATTTTGTTTCTTTAAGATCTGTACTTTCCCATTGCTTCACATGTGGTATTAACTCAAAAATTATTTACGTAAGTTTTACTTTCAGATACATATCAACATCTTCTTCATTTCTCTGTCACATACACATTTGTTTTATTTTACTTTACATAGAAACATAATCAACCTACCATTATACATTGGGTTTTTTTTTTTTTTTAGAAGTTTTTCAGCATATTATGGCAGTTTTACCTCACACTCAACACATTCAGAGGATTGCATATCAGGCTCGGAATTTTAAACACTTATTATTACTGTGGTTATCTGATACAACAGTAAATGGAAGTGTTGGATTATTTTTTGCTCCATGTTTATAATCTTCCATTGAACCTGTAATGCTTAGAATTACCACATTCAGCTGAGCATCTTTAAATAGACATATAACTAAATGAAACACAACTATTTGTTTAGCAAAAAAGAAAAAAGAAAAGTACCAGTAACAAGCAACATCCAACTTGAGCCTACTTGTGCATTGTCGTATGGTAATCCCATTCCTTATAATACAGGTCTCTTCCATGACCTTGAATTGGGGCAGAAAAAGTGGTTAGAGATCCCTTTTGAAATTGCCACCTTCAGAAGGATGGGAAAAGCTGAATGGTTTTTTTTTTTTTTTTTTTTTTTTTTTTTTT
>NW_016107332.1:4885261-4899809 GCF_001604975.1 Cebus imitator
ATAAGAGAGAGAGAGAGAGAATGAGGTAGGTAGGTGGGTAGATAAATTCATCACAAATAGGTAGATAGATTAGTATTTTGCAAGATAGTAGAACATTATAAAGATAAGACTTATAAATTGAATAGATTCAATACTGGAAGTGTCATTATAACAAAAAGTGTTCAGGAAAAGGTTCACGTTCAGTCAATTTTAACCTTAGTTACTTTTTTTCCCCTTCACAGAGCAGGAAATGATGTTCTTTCTGTAGTCCTAGAAACTGTACGATAAAATTGCAGGTCCAAAAAAATGCTAGTTGCTAGCTCCCTTTCCACTAACTCACCTATAACCTCTGGGAACTCTCTTAACTTCATCTGTAAAATGGGGTGAATAACCTTGACCTGTTTTATTGGCTGCTGGGAGGTTTGGCAGTAAATGTTTAAAAAGCACTTTAAAAACACAAGTGAGAAATGAAAAAAAAAAAAGTCATTTAGATGACAGCAGAAATGCACACAGTATTTGAGGTGCCCAAGTTAAACAAATGTGCAGGTAAGACCCCCGAGTAAGACATGTGGTGGGTGATTCATGTTGTCTGTCTTCAGTGGTAACAGCTTGTTGTTGAAGCACTAGATAAGACATCAACAGAAAAAGATTGTTTGACTATTCCCAGAGAACTGTAATTTTTTTATTAGGGGATCTAAGCAAAAAACTAGCACTATAAACACTTTTGAAAAATACAAATGCAAAGAGAGCTAAGGTGGAAAGGGAGAGATCTCAGAGACAAAAACACTGCATTTTTCCACATAAATGAGAGGGTTTGAGAGTTGCTTGTAAGTCAGAATGATGAATATCAACATGGTTCATTAAGAAGGAAACAATTCGAGAAAAGATATACCTGTCCTGGGGCCCTTCACTCAAATCAAGAATGGCAAATTGAAGTAAGTGTATTCACTGAGGGCAGAGATAGGCAGAGATGCCCATTAGCATGGCTTGTAATTTTCTGTTGAAAGTTGGATGTGATATATCAGGAAAAAGGAACCGAGGTAGATAGGCCTTTAGTGTGAGGTTGATGATTCTCTGGTTAAAATTTAGACTCTAGTGTTTACTATTTGCTGTCATCATGGTGTCATAAGCTAAAGTTTCCTACGATGTCCTTGTTTTGTCTCTTTTGTTGTCCTTGGGTTTCCCTACAGACTCCTCAATTAGAGGCTGACGCTTATACTTCTTTTAACTTTAATCATCTACGATTCTACAGGAGTTCTATTGATGTGGCGGTCAGGCATGGGGGAGGGGAAACAGTCTATAATTCTCTGATTAGATTTCAGTCTTAGTTTTTTTACCCAGTATCTAAGATGCGTATTTCATTTGCTTCACATTGAAGGCTAGAAGGAGCTACAATTGGGTATTTCCTTTTCCTCCACCAGGATGCTAATTACTTTTTAGTGTCAACTTGACTACATTAAGAGATTCCTAGATAGCTAGTAAAATGTTATTTCTGGGTGTGTCTGTGAGGGTGTTTCTGGAAGAGATTAGCATTTGAATCAGTAGATGAGTAGAGAATATCCACTTTCACCAACGTGGGTAGCCATCCAACCCCTTAAGAGCTCAAATAGAACGAAAAGGCAGAGAGGAAGGGCAAATTTTCTCTCTCCTATAACTGGGATAGCTACCTTTTCCTGCTCTTGAACATCAGAACCCCACCCAGATTGCCAGGCCTTTGGATTTCAGAACTCATACCAGCAGCCCACCTTCCCCAGATTCTCAGTTGCAAGTCTGCTTCTCAGACCTTTGGACTCAAACTGAATTAGACAACAAGTTTCCTTCATGGTGCAGCTTGCAGACAGCATATTGTGGAACTTCTTGGCCTCCATAATCATGGGAACCAATTCTCATAATAAATCCCCTGGAGAACTCTGACTAATACATTAGATCTTCTAGTGTTTGGTGAAACACCAGTTGCTTAGGCTCTGGTAAAATAGTTTCTCTTGAGTGCAAGCTTTGTTAAGAAGAACAGGAAGTTCTGCACATATTTCAAAATGGTGACTTTTCTCTTCTCCCTGCTAGAATTAGGAGGAGAATATTCTCTGTTATTTAGGGTATAAGGTCTTGTATTATCTTTCCTCAACTTGTAAACTTACAATTTGGTAAAGCAGAAATAATTCTATAAACATATGATATTTTAAAAATTTCTTTTTGATAATTATTTTAACTATTAGATGGAAAGTCCATGTTTATTAAAATCCATGACCTTCTTGAAAGAGGGGGTCCTACGAGTCACAAATTACACTTTAATGGGAGAAGCAAGGATACTGTAAATAGCTTAGACATCCTATTTTATAAAGACGCTCCATGACTTAGGAGGGGGTTACATCCCAATAAATCCATCGCAAGGTAAAAATATTATAAGTTAAAATGGACATTTTGTAGACATGATGAGATGCAAAAACACAAGTAACCCAAGAAGGTGGCATGCAATGCATGTAGACTATTGGTTGTTTATACTCATGATCACATGGCTGTCAGGGAGCTGCACCTTGCTACTGCTGCCCAGCATCTTCAGAGTGTTGTGCCGCGTATTGCATATTGCTAGCCCAGGAAAAGATCAAAATTCAAAGTAGGGATTCTACTGAATGCAAACCACTTTTGCACCATCATAAAGTTAAAAAATCCTAATTCAAACCATCACTAAGTTGGGGACTATCTGTAGATCATCTAATGGGTATTCATGATGTAGCTTTGGATAACAAAGGATAATTTTAAACAGCCTTTCTTCAATTAAAAAATAGAACCATTTCAAGGCACTGGAGATTGATATTTTAGTTTTAAAAATTTGAAGCATTATTCTTCCAAGTCTCTATCTGTAGAGATATAAAATAGAGAGAGATCAACTTTAATTAAGCTCTTGTCTATATAATTCCCTAACAGATAAAAAAAAATCACAGGAGTTTTTAGTTGTTGGTTGTTGAATATATTATGTAAAGTAGAATGTTTTGCTTTTTTAATTAGATTATTTTATGATGTTACACAATTTGGAATTAGTGAAGACCAAGAGTTATTTAAATTATAACTTAGGGAAATCAGTTCTCTGTGTAAGCATTATAAAAAAACTAATAATAAGGTAGAAATCTGTTTAAAAATAAATGTTAAAGGAAACATATTTGCTTTATATTAAATGGTGAATCCAATTATAATCTGACAGCTCTTTCATGGGAAGAACAGTGCATTAAAATAGTTGGACCTCCAAACATAATGTAGAATATAGTAAAACTAGCTTTTAGTAGGTAATAAAAATATGCAGCTGTTCCAATTTTAGGATTTTCAGGGTCCAGACTTATGTGTTTAGCACTTTTTTCTTGTCTTTTCAGTAGCTTATTAGCCCAAATAGTTTCTACTAAATTTATTCTTCTTTTTCTTTTTTTTTTTTAAATTTAATTTTATTTTATTTTTTCCCCATTTATTTTATTGCATTTTAGGTTTTGGGGTACATGTGAAGAACATGCAAAATTGTTGCATAGGAACACACGTGGCAGTGTGATTTGCTGCCTTCCTCCCTATCACCTACATCTGGCATTTCTCCCCTTGCTATCTCTCCCCAGCTCCCCACCCCCCACCCTCCCTCCCCTATTTCCCCCCAACTGACCTCAGTGTGTAGTGCTCCCCTCCCTGTGTCCATGTGTTCTCATTGTTCAACACCCGCCTATGAGTGAGAACATGTGGTGTTTGATCTTCTGCTCTTCTGTCAGTTTGCTGAGAATGATCGTTTCCAGGTTCATCCATGTCCCTACAAAGGACTCAAACTCATCGTTTTTGATGGCTGCATAATATTCCATGGTGTATATGTGCCACATTTTCCCTATCCAGTCTATTGTTGATGGGCATTTGGGTTGGTTCCAGGTCTTTGCTATTGTAAACAGTGCTGCAATGAACATTCATGTGCACGTGTCCTTATAGCAGAACGATTTGTAATCCTTTGGATATATACCCAGTAACAGGATTGCTGGGTCAAATGGAATTTCTATTTCTAGGTCCTTGAGGAATCGCCACACTGTCTTCCACAATGGTTGAACTAATTTACACTCCCACCAACATTGTAAAAGTGTTCCTATTTCTCCACATCCTCTCCAGCATCTGTTGTCTCCAGATTTTTTAATGATCGGCATTCTAACTGGTGTGAGATGGTATCTCAATGTTGTTTTGATTTGCATTTCTCTGATGACCAGTGATGATGAGCATTGTTTCATATGTTTGTTGGCCTCATGTATGTCTTCTTTTGTAAAGTGTCTGTTCATATCCTTTGCCCACTTTTGAATGGGCTTGTTAGTTTTTTTCTTGTAAATCTGTTTTAGTTCTTTGTAAATTCTGGATATCAGCCCTTTGTCAGATGGGTAAACTGCAAAAATTTTCTCCCATTCTGTCTCAAATCATCAGATACATATAATACTACATTATGTAAATTATAACGAGGATAAGTGCTAATTTTTTCCAAATTATGTATCAATAAGACATGCAATATGTGTACAGCATTTCCACAAGTAAAAATAGACAACCACGTTATGGCAAATTAAAAGGTTGTGTCATTAACGTGGGGGCTAGGGGAAGGGGGAGAGATGTGTTCCTACTGAGGGTGTTTATTACAGTTTAATTCATTTTGATTGTGAATGGTGTACACAGAAGCAGAGTAGTATCTCACTGCCAGAAATTATAAGCTGCATGTTGACAGTTGCCTACTTAGCATTTGTCACTCAAGCTCCTTTTTCTACTGCTATGAATTAGGTTATAGAACTGTACAAAAAGAGAGCTGATTCTTTGGAAGCACCACAGTGAAGAAAATATCTACATCTTCCTTTTGTAAACATGCATTTTGCCTTTGCATTTTGCATCATATTTAAGAAAGGTCTATTATGTCTTAGAATTTTCTCTCTTAATATTGAACAGTTAATTAAACGAAGTGGAGGAATGGGATGAAGCATTTCTAATAAGTCAAATTCATCTGAACAGTAAAAATAATTGCTGTAAGAAATTAAGGTGCAAGCACATGCCTGCTGTAATTGGTGAGTACTTATTAGGAGCTCTTCTTTTGCAACCTCTCTCGGTATTTGGGGCCCGTGATAATGTGAATACTTAAGGGAAAAGTGTGATTAGGGATGGTGTTGTTCATTCAGTAAACATTTCTTAGTGTTTGATGTGACTGAACTGAGCGTCACATATGATTTTACACTTTTATCCTTTCAGGCAGCTGACAGGTCTCTAATCTCCATCTCAGAACCTTCACTCGGCTTGAACTTTGGCTCATAAAGGTCATTTCTGAACCACATGGGACAAAGAGCCACGTCCATGAAATCCCACAGAGTCGATAGATGCAATAATAGCTTTAGGCACATTTTCTTAAGACCCAAGGGGAAAGACAATTTCAATAAATGTAAAACTATGCCATCTACAATCTACACGATATCTTAGAAAATCTCACAGGAATAAATCTCTTTTCCTCCAGGCAAGAACCTCCTTCACAATAATGATGCAAGATCTTATTAAGAGTTTAAGATACTAACTATGTCAAAACAAAATGCAACACACACACACACACACACACACACACACACACACACACACACAAACACACACACAATTAGCTTCAAACACAAAAAACATTCATAATTTGATACACTGTCCTTATCTTGCAATAGCTTGTAAAGCATATTCTGAATATTTAGACCTTAAATTGTGAAAAGGGCTACAAATCTATGAAAATGGACAAAGTAATAATTGGAAAATGACTTAGGTATATCATTCAATTGTGGAATGATTTAAATGTAGTTTCTTTTTTTCTTCCAAATCTTAGTCTCCAGCTCATCTTAAAAAAGACAAAAAGAAAAGAACTCACAGGTTAGATACGTCAGGATAATTAACAGAAGGATCCTCAGCAGCAGATGTCTGAGATAAGTAGTAAAGGGCATTCTCTTCCCTTGACATGCCATCAAAGGGAAAAACGACTATTTAAATGAAAGAAGTGAAAACTATACGGGTTTATACTTTAAATAATTAACAAAGATATTTTTACATAATTGTTTAATCTAGAGAACAATTAAGAGACTTTGGGACAATTTTAATATTAATTTTCTTTGCTTGCCACAAATTTTAGCATTGTCTTTGATTTTTTTTCTCTCCTTGATAAATTGCATGATGCAAAGGAATGCTTCTTGAAAGTAACGTATCCCCTCCAGCAAAATATTTTACTCAATTTGCCTCAGAGAATTCTGCTGGCAAAACAATAAGAAAAAAATGCTCCAGAAAAACTTCAAATTCAACACTTTAAAAGTATTTTTTTAAATGATCTTTTTAAGTAAAACCGTTCAACACGTCGAAATGAATCTGAAACTCAAATTTTTATTTTAATGTTTAAATCTTAATATTTTAAATGTGTGCCTTTTTCCTCTTTTTAATTTATTTCATAATAGCATGAATGCAACCAATCATAAATCTATCCTACAAAACAGATCATGTTAGAAAAGCTTTGTTTACCTTTTAAAGGTCTCCTGAATTGTAACTGGTGCCAACAGAGAAATCTTCTAAACGTAGTATAGGGATTTTACTCTATTCTTAATCAGAAAGTGATGTAGGCCAATGCAAATAACACTCATCTGATTCTGTAAAACTCATAATAAGAAATAATGAAGCATCTGGCAGACAGGGAAAGGTCAAAGAAGAAGCAGAAAGTATAGCAGTCCCTTTAGCAAAGATTTACAGGTTGGCGAAGATTGTTGTTGCTTCAGGAAATCTTCATCTTTCATTTTCAAAGTAAGAATATATATTCTTCCATGTGTTCAGTGTTGCCTTCAGAGTGGAATTGGTTAATTCATGTTCTTTGTTCCTTTTTCCCTCAGAAGTAGTTTAGAGTAGTGGTTCTCAAACTTTGCTTTTTATTAGAATCACCAAGTATCTTAGACTGCTTGTGCTGCTATCACAAAATATCTGAGAATAAGTAATTTATAAGGAAGATACATTTATTTTTCTTATATTTCTGGAGACCAAGAAATCCAAGATCAAGGCATTGGTAGGTTTGGTTCTCTGGTGAGAAGTACTCTCTTCTTCCAGTATGGCTTCTTGAGGAATTCTGTGTCCTCACATGGTTGAAGGCAGGTGGACAAGTTCACAAAAGATGGAATGAAGCCTCTTTTATAAGGGCTTTAATCTCATTTACAAGGGGAATAGCCCTCATGGCCTGATCACCTCTTAAAATGCCAACTCTTAATTACATCAAATTGGCCATTAAGTTTCAACACCTGAATTTTGGAGGGAACACCAGGAGAGCTATTAAAAAATCTTCATGCCAATTAAATCAGAATCTCTGGAGCTGAGACCCAGACAGCAGCAGCATCTAGAGCACCCCAGATGATTCCAACGTGTAGCCCAATTTTAGAACCAATGATTTAGGGCATTTATACAACATAAGTGAATACAAATACGTGTAGACATGCAAAAGTAAGGCATCCATATTCCTGTACTCATTTTAATACAAGCATAGGGAATAATGTAAAGACAATACAAAAACCTTGTCTAAAAGAATAGAGTGACATGAAATTTATGAGGGTAAACACTGGGATTAGAGATGCAAAAGTATTTTTCATTCAGGGCATGTGACTTCATTTCTTGCAGAAGGGATTTGTATAGAAATGAAGTTCACATAGATGAAGTTTCTTGAATATTCACCTTTTGGGAGATTGTCTCCATTTTTGGCAAGTTAGAATGTTGTTGGATGCTGGGAAGAGCAAACTTAAATGATGTAGAATCTAATCCCTCAATTTTCTGCTACTGACTTTGGGTTTGTAGCTTTAGGAAGAATACCACCAGATCTCTGATACATCTAGCACTTTAAAATTAACCTGTGCACTTGTGGGTTTAAGTGTACAACTTTTTTTTTTTTTAACTTTTCTGGAAGTTTTCAACTCCTAGTACTTTGGGTACGTAAGTATTTTTGTACCCTCATCAGTCATAAGACTCTAAACTTCAAATGAGTGATTCTGATTGGCTTTTACCCACAGTATTAATATCTAAAGAAAGACAATTTTAGAATTTATTAGTGACATATAATGTATATAAAAGAATGGTAAGATGAAAATTTTGATAGTAGCAAGCATACTGTCTTTTCATGGGTAGCACTTAAATACTTTAAATTCAAACTACTCAACTCAGTGATTTTCTTTAAGAGCAGAAAATTTGCTATTAACTTAGTCTGCATCTATCTTCTAAAACTGTTTTATCTATTTAGAAATACATTAATTTTATGGAGCATTTTTTTGAATTCTTATTCTATATTAATATACTTAAAATGTTCAAAAGACAACTTCAAACTTTATAAAATTACATTGTGATAATTATGTTCCATCTCTATATGAATATACTAAGAATCATTTAATTGCACCATTGAAAGGTGCATTTTATTTCATACCAATTATACCTCAATAAAACTGTTAACAAAAGCAAAGAGGAAAAAAAGACAGCTTAAATAATATAGTGAGAAACCATTTAATAAATTTTTTAATAATCTATATTCTAGCCAAGCCATTTGATAAACATAGCCAGTTATTTATATCTTTTGTCCTTGATCCCATTGTGATGAATGCTATCTACCTCCATTGCACTCTTTGAAATTCTTATCCATTCTTGAAGCCTCACCTAACTTTCCACTGTTTAAATAGAGTCTGGAAAGTTTCATGAAAGGAGGCTTGTTTATAAATGGTCAATAACTTTTCAAGAAACTGGAGCAAAGGGAGAGGGAATCTATAAGTTTATATCTGGAATATATTTGCCAATATTTTAGCAAATCAAATACAAAATCCAACACAGAATTTTTGTGCTGACAAAAAGGGTAATGAATTTGTATATAAAACCCTGTCCAATAAGTGTTTGTTGTATGAATATAATGTTGACTGATATCATTTGGGAATAAATTTTTTCAGAGAGTAGTTTTTCCCTAACTAGAGTGTCATTTGAAAACATTTCTATTAATAGGGAAAATGTAGAATATAATTATTTAGTTTCCCCTGGAAACCTTCAGTTTTGATCTTCAGCACTTGAGAGGCAAAAAGCCAATGTTGACAGATTATGACAGAAGTGGAGGGATATAAAAGTGAAAACAGAAGAAATGGGATCAATGACTGATAAACAAGAAACAAGGGGATGGCCACAAGTTTGAAAATTCTGCATGTGTCACTCCAGATGTAGACTTTCTCCCCGATATTATTCAAGACCACTGGGTTACAAATAGAATTTGTACAATAGTCTCAAAGTCCTTAATGATCCAGGTCTATATCCTGTCAGGGGTAAATCTCCCACATGTATTAATGTCATCTTAGAGCAACACTGAACTCTTACGATGTAGTGCAACCAAAGAACAAAGCAAAGCACTGAAAACTGCAAAATGCAGTGCAAGTTATGCCATGTGATTTCCATAATAACATTTACCAAGATTTTATTGTACTCTGAAGAATATAGTTTATGAAAACCTAAAATACATAGTATATTTAGGAACATTATCAAAAATAGTTAAAATTTTAACAAAATATCTATGCCCAAGAGATATGAATCTATTAATTGGTACCAAGTTTTCTTATACATTTTTTTCTCTAAAAAATCGGATAAATGAGATTTGGTATACACAAGGAATCATCAATCTTTCTGAAATCATACACTAGATGCTGTTAGATACACTAAGTACCACTAGAGTTAGAAGGAATAGGAGCAGACATAAAGATTGGACATACTTCTTATCAGGACACAGATAATATCTTGCCAAATCTCTTCAGGGTGTAGTATACTTGAGCTAAATCTAGTAGACAAGTAATAGTCTTCAGGTTTCTTATAAGTGACTAGGAGCAGATCATGAAGAGTGTAAATTGACCCACGCATTAGTTTAGAAGAATGATATAAAATTCTTATAATCTATTCTCTCTTTTAATGGGATAATTTATAGCTGCCCACAAGGAGGAAATAAAACCAAATTGGATGTTAGGAAACTAGCATTCTAGACCCATAGCTACCACTATTTAGTTGTGTGGTCTTATCACTTAAGAGGTGTTGAGAAATGCTGAGTATATGATAAAATTATATTGTTTGCTAAGAAGAATGACGGCAAGGAAAACCCAGCCAGTCACCCCCAAGTGGAAAACTGCTTTGGGCATTCTAAAGTAGCAAAATAGTATATGTATATCATACATTGATTAAAACAATTCGTTAAGCATGGGATATGTGACCCTGCCCCATGGCTCCCTCATGGAGAATACTTTCTAGTTTGTCCTTGATCAGTGGTAAGCAGGCACCAGCTGCCTACCTAGTTTATCTTGGTTCTATGAGAAGACACAGAACACCTGTTTGTTAATAATAATCACCTGTTCAGAGAGAATAAATATGTGAGTCAGAATCTGCTCGAGGCCCTCAGCCCAGAATGCTGTCAACCCCCAGAGGTTCTCGGCTTGGAAGGCTGTAGACCCCTGGATAGTCCCACTTTGCTGTTCTATCTGTGTATCTGCTTCTTAATGCCTTCAGTGCTGCCTGAGTGGGAGTCTCTACAGCTGAGCTGATCTCGATAAAGAGGTACCATCCCTGCTTCAAAAGCAGTATTTGTTTAATGTAAAATAGTACATAATGGATTCTGAAGGTATAAATTCCTCAAATCAAGATTTAAAGTGAAAGGAAATATAAAGACTGTATAATCAAATATATTCATTTCTCAAGATACTTCACCTTAAAAGTTATTTAAGTACTTGATAGTTTAAAATAATTGAAACAGAACAAGGTGTAAAGGATTTGGAGCTAGGGACAGCTCAAAAAAGCATTCATTCATTCAAACCAAGTGGGGAATTCAAGTTTGTCATTCATGTATTCATTCAGTGATTATTACTGGATGGAAAACTCTGCTCTAAGTACTATACTGGGCCTTGGGACTAAATTGTGAGCCAAAGTAGAGTCTCTGTCCTTAGAAGAGTTTACAAACTAGAGGGAGACATAACTACGTATTACTCAACAACTCACATGAACAAATGTAAAATGCAATGGGAGCAAGTACATACAAAATTGGCTGTATGATACCTTATGGAGATTTAATCTTTTCAGAGAAATCAGGAAAGCTTTCTCTTTAATAAGTGACATGAGTTTAGGTATGAAGACTGAGTTAATAAAGAAGGAAATAATGTGCCAGTCTGAGAGAACAATGTAAACAAAAACACTGAAAGGAGAAAACAGGGTGCATATACAAAGTAGTGAATGTCAGGATACTTGGAAAAAGGAGGGAGATGGAATTGATGCAAGTTAAAGCACAAGAAGGATGGTAAATCAGAACATGCAAGTCTTTACATACCGTAATTCATATGACTCCCTATGAGCTACAGGAAACTACTGGGGAATTTTTTTTTTTTTTAAGACATGGTCTTACTCTGTCACCCAGGCTGAATGCAGTAGCACAATCATGGTTCACTGCAGCCTTGACTCCCCAGGCTCAAGAAATCTCCTGCCTCAGCCTCTCAAGTAGCTAGGATGACAAGTGCACATTTGGCTAATTTTTGATATTTTGTAGAGACAGGGTCTCACTATGTATCCCAGGCTGGTACTGAACTCCTGTGCTCAAGCAATCCTCCTGCTTTGGCCTCCCAAAGTGTTGGTATTACAGGTATGAGCCACTGCACCTGGCCTGCAACTACTGGAGAACTTTAAGTAGAAAGATAATATGAGTCAATTTGCTTCTAGCATAAATTGTTCTGGTTGTTTTGTGGAGAATGTATGGGATCAGTACCAGAATAGAAGAAGGTAGACAAGTTACTAGTATATAAAGAAAGAGACAAAAGATAATGACCTCTTGACCTAAAGTGGTTATGGGGACCACAGACATGGAATGATTTAAGAAATATTTAGTATTTGACAGACTGTGTTGGTGGACTATACTCAGACAGTAGAGGGAAACGGAGGTATGAGAAAATAATCTTAGGTTTTTTTTTGTGAGATCATTAATTGGCTGGAGAAATGAGGCAATGAGAAGATCATGAATTTCGTCTTGGTTTTATTGAATTTGTGGTGCTTTTGATATAGCCAAGAAGAGATGTTGATTCAGAGGAGGACCTTGGCTTGGAGTTAAAATTTATGGATTATCTCTGTATAGTTCCCACCTGGGAAGAGAGTTATAGAATAAGAGATAGAAGTTGCAGTGAGCTGAGATGATGCCACTGCACTCCAGCCTAGGTGGCAGAGTAAGACTCCATCTCAAAAAAAAAAAAAAAAAAAAAAAAAAAAGCCATAATCAAGAAATCAAAAAACAGTGGATGCAGTGACCAGAAAACACTTCTACACTGCTGGTGGTAATGTAAACTAGTAGAGCCACAATGGAAAACAGTGTGGAGATTCCTTAAAGAACTAAAAGTAGAACTACCACTGCATCCAACAATCCCACTATTGGGTATCTACCCAGAGGAAAAGAAGTCATTATTCAAAAAAGATACTTGCACATGCAGGACAATTCACAATTGCAAAATAGTGGAACCAACCCTAGTGCCCATCAACAAGTGGATAAAGAAACTGTGGTGTGTGTGTGTGTGTGTGTGTGTGTGTGTGTGTGTGTGTGTGTGTAAAATATATATATATATATATATGATGGAATACTACACAGCCATAAAAAGGAATGAATTATCAGCATTTGCCCTGATCTGGATGAGATTGGAAACTATTATTCTAAATGAAGTAACTCAGGAATTGAATATCAAACATTACATGTTCTCACTGATATGTAGGAGCTAAGCTATGAGGATGCAAAGGCATAAGAATGATGCAGTGGACTCTGGAAACTTTAGGGGGAGGAGTAGGAGGGGACTGAGGGATAGAAGAGTACCATTATGGTGCAGTGTACACGGCTCAGGTGATGGGTGCACCTAAGTCTCAGAAATCACCACCAAAGAACTTTTTCATGTAACCAAATACCACCTATACTCCAATAACTTATGGAAAAATAATAGTAAAAAAAAATTATAAAGAGTGAGTAAAGGCAACTGTTTCTAGAAATTTGTCAATTAAAAGGAGAAGATTATAAAGAAGACCATAGATATGGACCAAAAAATATGTTTTGATTTCTAAAAGCATTGATTGGTGTAAGGTTTTAAGATCCAGGTTGCTTTTAAGGCTTTTCTAGAAATTTCCTATTAATCAGGAAGAAAGAAAAGTGATGATTCCAAAGTTATGTAAGGTCACTGGAGAATACTCACAAATATGATAATTTAAGCTTCAAAAATAAATTAATCTTATATTTTGCATGGCCAAGTCTACTGAATAACTGTTGATTAACACCTCGAAGCCAATTCTCTGAAACAGGGGTTCCCAAACTGGGCCACAGACCAGCTACCAGTTCATGGCCTGTTAGGAACTGGAACACACAGCAGGAGGTGAGCAGTGGGCAAGCGAGTAAAGCTTAATCTGTCTTATACGGCTGCTCCCCATCACTCACATTACTGCCTGAGCTCCAGCTCCTGTCAGTTCAGCAATGGCATTAGATTCTTATACAGAGGGAACTCTATTGTAAACGGCACATGTGAGGGATCTAGTTTGCACATTCCTTATGAGAATCTAATGCCAGATGATCTGTCACTGTCTCCCATCACCCCTGGGTGATGGGACTGTCTAGTAACAGATAAACAAGGTCAGGGTTCCCACTGACTCTATATTATGGTGAGTAGTAAAATTATTTTATTATATATTATAATTAAAATGTAATAATAATAGAAATGAAGTGTACAATAAATGTGATGCATTTGGATCATTCCAAAACCATCCTCCCCTACCTTCAGCACCCTGCTATCTCTGGAATAATTGTCTTCCACAAAACTGGTTCTTGGTGTCAAAAATGTTGGAGACACCTGCTCTAAAATGAAAGGATTCATTCTGATAAAATTATTTTAGATGTACTGAATATTTTCCTGACTTCTTAAATGGACTGTACTAGTGCTTCTATGTTGTATGTCTCCATCTGCTCTGTTTTTCTTTTACGTTTTTAAAACTTCATTATTCTTCTTTTAAAAGAGTTCCTCCCTCTCTCATTGCTATGAATAATTATTTTCATTATAAAGTGTGAGTCATTTTCTAATTTAACAAGATATTATGCACTTGTAAATGTTAGCATGCTGTGTAACATAAAAGAAAAATGGTGAGAGAAAAAGAAAGTTAGAGGGAGACAGACTTTTCCTAATGAGTAATATTTATGTTTATTGCTCTTTGGTATCTTCTGTATTCTGCTTGGACACTGGGCATGTGTTCCATGGTGTTTGTATTTTCAGTGATTATTACAGTGTCTGACACATGAAAGGCCCTATAAAAACTTGCTGAGGAACTGTCATGAATAAAAGGCTATTTTTTTTGGTCTTGGTTAGATAAGGTATCCCTTGTTTTCTCCTATCTATATAATTAAAACACAAAGGCTATTTTGTTTCCAAAAAAAAGTGTGTCAATTTTGCTTAGCTCAAATAATCTCAACATGTACAATGGAGAGAAGAGGGAGTTCTATAAGCAGAAATAATATACAAGATAAGTGATTAGTAATATT
>NW_016107332.1:4900550-4906929 GCF_001604975.1 Cebus imitator
AAGCAGAAATAATATACAAGATAAGTGATTAGTAATATTGACATATTGGACTTAATTGTCTATAAGTAACTACAAAGTAAATGGGAAATTAAAAAGATTAACTGGAAATGTTTCTAAGTGATGGAGAATATGACCTAATGAGCACAACAAAAATAGAAAGTTAACATTTCCCTATCTGGAACGTCAAAACTTGTAGTTGAAATATACTCCACAGAGAAGACTAAGAGGAAAGTAAACTTTAGGACAAAGCACTGTATGTATAAGATCCAAAAAAACAGAATAAAAATTCCTTAAACAGCTTTTGATTAGAGATGCAAAAGATGAAAATAAAAGCCTGTGATTGGTATATACTTAAATATAAATAATGCAGGTGTCAATACTTTTGTGCTGGACCCGGCGATGTTTCAGACTTTTCAGTGTGAATATATTGTGAAAGGTCACTACTTACTTATATATCAAATGAACAATGTCAGTTGATAGACACAGAGCAATGAAATTTTGATTGAGTGGTGTTGGTAATCATGAAGGTTATTTTTTTTAATTTGGAAATTAAAAAAAAACATAAAGATGCTAGACATATTCTGTGAAACTAGGCCTATTTTAATTTATTAGACTTATTTTACTAAATGAGTATTACAAGGGCAATGTATAGTTAACAAATTTAATGAAGAAACAATGGGCAATTAGATACTACCTATATGATCTCTGATAAGGAATACATTAATTTATTAGCCAACTTTAATTTCTACAGATTGTGAGAAGCAGCAGATCTAGTGATATTTATGATTGGTAATAAAATATGCAATATTTATAATGGCTACTTAATATTAGCATATGTTTCAAATTTCTTTATTTGTGATTGTAAATTAAGAAGATAATTAGTCTCCGTAAAACCCATTTTTCTAACATATATACATAATGGGGATAATAGTACCTTTTCTTTTTGTTGTTGTTGTCGTTGTTATATAAGATAATGCTTTTATAAATTTAGCATGGTTTTTGAGACATAATTGGAACTAAATGAATGATAGCTAAAAAAAGTTTAATATCACAATTACTAAAATTAATTAAACCAAACTTTATTCTGAAAACTTGTAACTATAAAGAGAAAAAACAATATGGTTTGCATCTAAGCATACTATTAGTCTTTGCCAATCTTAATTCATTAATGAAGCCAGTCTTTGGGAATGATATTGCCTCCACCAGAGAAAAAGGGGACCTGAAACTGAAGAAAGTTAAATCATTTGCCCCAAATCACAGATCAGTGAGAACTGTTCTGAAACAATATTTGGAAATTTCTGAAGTATTACGTTTGTAAACTTCTATGGCTTTTACAGTTATTAAAAAATCTTCTTTAAAAATATATCTAGGAGTTAAAGACAAAGGAATTCTACCCCCTCAAGAAGTAGAACAAAAAATTTTAAACACTTAATATATACATTCCTTAACTCCTAACTTGAGAATAAAATATTTCAATTTTCTTTAGCTTTGTCAAGAGTCTAAATTGATTAACAATAGTTATGGTAACGTGTGTCTGAAGCAACTTCTTAGTTTAATTGTGGGCAAAGGTGCCCTAGGAATGCAATGTAGGAATGCAATACACAGCAAAAATATTAATATTATAGCTTCTGGCTTTGGCTCCAAAGATAAACTAAATTTACTTGTTTCTTAACTCTTCTGTATTCAAGCTATAATTTACTGAGTGCCTATGATAGGCAGGTACTGTGGTAGCCTTTGGGTACATATTGATAAGCCCAAATGGTTCAAGATTTCCAGGAATCAGTTCAATTCCCTCCTCTTTTGAAATATTCTAAAATTATTCTCTTAAATTTGGTCACTTTTCCAGTATTCTTCTTTTATTTTCTATCAGATCTAAACATCTCCAACTCATGCCTTCTATATAGGCACAAACATAAGGAAGCTTCCTTGCAAAATCCTAGGCATAAAGTGGTTCTATTTTATTACTTCTTAAAATGTACCCAAATTATAATTTAACTTCTTAGCTTGACACACGACTCTTTCCAGAAACTTTTGTATTACCTCTCCAACGTAATACCCCTCTCCTCCACACATAACTCTTATGTTCTAATGACACTGAACTTCTCACTACTTAATTGACATGTGATGCATGTTTATACCTTTCAGCCTTTGCTCTTATTTCCTGTCTTCACAGTATGTCAGTTTCCTAATGTCTATAATGCATTCCTAAAATATTTGTAAAATATGAAAGTTGAATAATTGTTTTCAATTTGAAATTAAAATTCACTTCTGTGTCACTCCTAATCATTTTCAACTTTGCCTATCTTAGAACAGTTATATGATAATAGGCTTCTTATCCTGGCATTTTAATTTTTTTTATTTATTAAACTTATTTTTATAATAAAGTAATGGTAATTTATAATTAAATAGCAAAATTATTTATCAAACTCAGTTGAACAAATAATGATGATAAGGTTACCCAATGAAATAGTTGGGTTGCCTGCTGACCACCGATAGACTTGGTGTTCATTAATTGCCTCTTTTGGACACTTAATGGCAGTCTCAGGTTATCAGAATAAAATGAACAAAAAGTCAAATTGTTGCAAAAGTTTAATGAATGAAAATTGAGCACAGCCTCCACTAATAAAAACAACATTCATTTATACTGTATGTTGGAGATTTTGGCAAGGACACCATATATCTATGTAGTCTGCCCAACAATGAGGTAGTTAACCATAAGGGTACATTTTAAAGAAGAGTAAGCAGATAGTCACATAGCTATTTTGTGGCACAGTGAGAATGAAAATACTCATCTTTTTTGTTCAAAGATAATTTGGAGTTATTTCCTTCCTAAGTAGTGGTGGTGGTGGTTTTTCCTCCTGTGCATATTCAGCCAGTTATCTTTTATTATTATTATTTTACTTTAAGTTCTGGGATGCATGTGCAGGACGTGCAGGTTTGTTACATAGGTATACACGTGCCATGGTGGTTTCCTGCACCCATCAATCCATCACCTACATTAGGGATTTCCTCCTAATCCTATCCCTGCCCTAACTGCCCCATACCCCACACAGGCCGCAGTGTGTGATGTTCCCCTCCCTGTGTCCATGTGTTCTCATGGTTCAACTCCCACTTATGAGTGAGAACATGCAATATTTGGTTTTCTTTTCTTGTGTTAGTTTGCTGAAAATGATGGTTTCTAGCTTCATCCATGTCCCTGCAAAGGACGTGAACTCATGGTTTTTTTTATAGTTGCATAGTATCCCATGGTGTATATGTGCCATATTTTCTTTATCCAGTCTGTTACTGATGGGCATTTGGGTTGGTTCCAAGTCTTTGCTATTGTAAACAGTGCTGCAATAAACATACATGTGCATGTGTATTTATAGTAAGCTGATTTATAATCCTTTGGGTATATACCCAGTAATGGGATTTCTGGGATTATTGGTACTAGATTCTTGAGGAATAGCCACAATATCTTCCACAATGGTTGAACCAATTTACTCTTCCACCAACAGTGTAGAAGCATTCCTATTTCTCCACATCCTCTCCAGCATCTGTTATTTCCTTTTTCATGATCGTCATTCTAACTCATGTGAGATGGTATCTCAATGTAGCCTTGATTTGCATTTCTCTAATGAACAATGATGATGTATTTCATATATTTGCTGGCTGCATAAATGTCTCCTTTTGAGAAGTGTCTGTTCGTATCCTTCACCCACCTTTTGATGGGGTTGTTTTTTTCCTGTAAATTTGTCTAAGTTACTTGTAGATTTTGGATATTAGCCCTTTGTCAGATGGATAGATTGCAAAAGTTTTCTCCCATTCTGTAGGTTGTCTGTGGCATTTTTTCTGAGGCCTCCGTTCTGTTCCATTGGTCTATATATCTGTTTTGGTACAAGTAGCATGCTGCTTTGGTTACAGTAGCCTTGTAGTATAGTTTGAAGTTGGGTAGTGTGATGCCTCCAGCTTTGTTCTTTTTGCTTAGGATTGACTTGGCTATACCAGCTCTTTTTTTGGTTCCATATTAAATTTAAAGTATTTTTTTTTATATAATTCTGTGAAGAAAGTTGATGGTGGTTTGATGGGGATAGCATTGAAGCTATAAATTACTCTGAGTAGTATGTCCATTTTCATCATATTGATTCTTCCTATCAATGAGCATGGAATGTTTTTTCATTTACTTGTGTCCTCTCTTGTTGAGCAATGATTTGTAGTTCTCCTTGAAGAGGTCCTTCACATCCCTTGTAAGTTGTATTCCTAGGTATCTTATTCTCTTTATAGCAATTATGAATGGGAGTTCACTCATGATTTGGCTCTCTGTCTGTTATTGGTGTACAGGAATGCTTGTGATTTTTGCACATTGATTTTGTATCCTGAGACTGCTGAAGTTGCTCATCAGCTTAAGAAGATTTTGGGCTGAGATGATGAGATTTTCTAAATATACAATCATCTCATCTTCAAACAGAGACAATTTGACTTCCTCTATTCCTGTTTGAATACGCTTTGTTTCTCTTGCCTGATTGCCCTGGCCAGAACTTCCAATACTATGTTGAATAGGAGTGGTGAGAGAGAGCATCCTTTTCTTGTGCCAGTTTTCAAAGGGAATGCTTCCAGTTTTTGCCTATTCGGTGTGATATTGCCAGCTAGTTATCTTAGTTACCATATCATCTAGTTTTTATTGATTACTAGACAAGCACTAGAGTCTAGACTTTTCCAGAGTAGAATCTGAATCTAAAGGCATTTGATATCCCCAAAGCCTTGCAGAGGTATATACCTGGAACTCCAGTAGTGATTGTTGAATAAACAAATGAATGGGTAAAGGAATTAAATACCTATAAATATGCATAAAATAAGGAGCATTATATATAGAACCAGAAGGCTGTTTTGGTTCTTCATATACATGTACATACATATATTCATATATATATATATTTTATACATATGTATTTTTTCCATATATATTTATTTTCTTCTTATTTTTTTGAAGACAAGGCCTCACTCTGCTGCCCAGGCTGAAGAGTGGTGGCTTGGTCATAGCTCACTGTAACCTAGAACTCCCGGGCTCAAGTCATCCTCTGGCCTCAGCCTCCTGAGTTGCTGGGATTACAGGCATGAGCCATTATACCTGGTATGTTCTGCTTTTTCACTAATTTGTAGGTATTTCGTATAGAACTAACTTGGAATAGCTTTCTATTATCGTTGTGTAAGAAATATAATTCTGCAGGTAATATGGGGCTTACATAGGGCAGCATCTGTCCTCTTGTTTCACAAAAAGCAATAATTTATGAAAAGGAATGGGATGCTGAGAAGTTATGGTTAGATCATCAGACTAAAGATGCCTCTTATTTCAGCATTCTCCCTGTTACTAATGGTACTAGGGAATGTTTTGAGGAAAGCAGAGATCTTCGTCTCCTAATTGTTGATTTTAAAGGGAGAATAATATTTCCAAATTCCACTTCTAAATCTATTCTGTATATCTCATCTTTGAATTTCTAAAGCCCTCTTAAAACTTACGAGTATTTAGCATTTGCAGTCACACCACAAAATACAGATTCACTGTTTACCTCACAATGTTTCATATACTTATGTTATGATCACAATAAACCAAGCCTTTCTAAGGTTGCCCCTTTTCTTGTTATTCAGGAATATGTTACTTAAGTTAGTTTTTATCTTTTTCATTTCCTTGACATGTTTAAAGCCATACGTGAGATTTCTAATTATATGTATTCAATTTATATCATTTTAATTATCTTTTTCTTATCCCCTCTGTCTTCTTTGAGAAGCAGTGGCAAAAGGTTCATAAAGTATTTTATGCCATTGGTTTTTAAATATTTCTTACGTTCATTTTGAGACTTGAATATATCTATCCATACTATGCTCTACTTAGTATTGTTTTTTTGAATTACAGTAGGGCCTGTGGTATAAATAGCACAAAATAGGGGTATGGATTTTTGCTTTATTTTGTTTGTCTAGCAAAGCACCAACCACTTACAGTATATACCTGCTTTTTTGGACAAATCAGGACCGTAGAAGACCCATAGGAAATCTTTCCTACTTGACAGCTACTATTACGATACTCACTAATGTTTCTCTTGGACACATTGCTGCCATAAAATTGTGCAAAAGCAAGCATGATTTTGAATTATTTTTATTTCTGATGTGTTAGTCACCTGACCCTTTTAATCATTCCTGAAGTTTTAGTCAAGCACAACACAAGAATTGCCATTGTTATCAATTTTATAAACATTTTTCTTTAAGTTCTAGCCAAATCTAAATGCAATTATCCTTGTCTCCTTCAAAGAATAAAAAATGGCTGGGCGTGGTGGCTCATGTCTATAATCCCAGCACTTTGGGAGGCCGAGGCGGGTGGATCATGAGGTCAAGAGATCGAGACCAT
>NW_016107332.1:4907124-4917124 GCF_001604975.1 Cebus imitator
AAGAAAAAGTATTTTATGTAGAGTGTAGAGTTATTTTTATAGGTAAAAAACATACTGGCCAAAAGAACAAAATAGAAAGTCCACAAATACATGTAAAACCACACACAAATTTTAGAGGGTGATGAAGATGGCACACCAAAAAATTGGAAAGATGTATTAACCATTCAATAAATAATACTGAAATAACAGGCTATTACTTAAAAATAAATTTATAGCCATAATTCTAAAAAATTTAAAATTAATGTTAATTAGATTAAGATTTAAATGCATAAAATTCAACCATCAACTATGAGAAGAAAATATACTTTATTGTAATTGAAAAGGAGTGTCTAAGCATGGCATGTATAGCCTTAGTCATAAAGAAAAACATTAATAAATTTGCCTAAATAAAATTTAGCTATTAATTTTAGTGAGGCACAAATATCATGAACTATAAACTAATTATAGTACATGTAATAGAAAAGGGGTAATATTCTTACCCTTTAAGTGCTTTTGTCTAATTAATTAATAAACACTTAAGTGGAAAAATAAGCATGAAACACAAAAAGGAACATCATAAAAGAAAAAAAAAAGAAAATTTAAAAAGTTAAACTGGATTAGTATTCAAAAAATGCAAATAGAAGTATCACCAAGACATCATTTTTGAGGATTAAATTCAGAATAATATATTCATAAGAAAAAGCCCTTAATCTCCAATTAAATTTTTGTATATGTGAAGCAGAGATCAAGTTTTACTTTTTTTCTTATGAATGTCCTATTCCTTCAGCATGATTTATTAAAAAGGCAAAACCAAAAACATATTCTTTTTCCTTAAATGGTATTGATGTCTTTGCCACAAATCAACTGGATATATATGTGCCCATCTATGTTTTGGTTATTTGTTCTATTTCCTTGGTCTATTTGTCTTTATGACAGTATCATATTCCGTAATTACTATAGGTTTATGACAACTCTTAAAGTATTACAGTTTCTTCTTAAATATTGTCTTGTCTATTTCAAGTACTTTGCA
This sequence comes from Cebus imitator, assembly GCF_001604975.1. Taxonomy (NCBI): domain Eukaryota; kingdom Metazoa; phylum Chordata; class Mammalia; order Primates; family Cebidae; genus Cebus; species Cebus imitator. The sequence goes on from NW_016107332.1 coordinate 4,908,134, forward strand.
TTTCCAAATAAATTTTAAAATCAGCTTGTCTCTTTTAACAAAAATGTCTATTACTTTGGTTTCAATTTTGTTGAATCTAAATCAATAAATCTAGATTAATTTTGGAAAATAAACATATTAAAATAATAGAAACTTCCAATCCATGAAAATGGTATAATTCTTCACTTATTTAAATCATCTTTATCAAATCAGTGTTTTCTATTTCATATTTGATATTTTTTGAGACTTTTGTAATTGGCATTGTCTTTTTAATTTCAATTTTAAATTCTTTGTTGTTAGCATATAAAAATTCTATTGATATTTCTGTATTGACCTTATATCCAGAGGCCTTGCTAAAAAACCACATTATTTTACTGTGCTGATAAATTATTTCAGACATTCTATATAATTACATACTTTTAATTGAAATTAGTAACTTACCATCAAGAGAAAACACTAAAATAATGAACAGGAAGTCGTAAACTGAGCAAAAATGTATATATGATATATGTATGTGATAAATATGTAATATATATAACTAGTATATATATATGTACTCTAGGGACACATGGCTAGTAATTGGCAGAGTTAGCAACTGAAACCAGATTTGTCTGAGTCCAGAGCTGGGGTTTTTAACTAGCATGATATAATTTTGACATGAAATGATGTTCATATATGTATCACGAAGGTCCTATATCCATATTATATAAAGAACTCCTACAAGTCAATAAGGAAATGACAACCCAAACAAAATAGGCAAAATATTTGACTAATTCATAGAATGCTTTTAAAAATGGATAATAAGCATATTTTCAAAGTGCTATATCATTACTCTCAGAGAAAGGCAAATTAGAACTACCAAGAGCTATACAAACATAAAAATGTTAAAACAAAACAAAACAAAAGAACGGATGATATCAAATATCAATGAAGATATAGAGCAGCTAGGACTCACAAATGTTGCTGATGAGAATATACATTGTTTTAAACATTTGAAAAACTACCAAAGCCAAAATATATGCCCACCCTAATGAAACAGCAATTTTTCTCATAGATGAATTCCCAGAAGAAATGAGGGCATAGGTCCACCAAATGGGTATATAAACCTTTGCTCTGTTGACAGCAGCTTTATTCATAATACCCCATACATTGGGAACAACACAAATGTGCAATCATATGGGAATATACAAGCAAATTGAGGTGTGTTCATACAGTAGAGTATTATGGAACATTAGAAAAGAATAAACAATAAACTGCTGACACACAGCTGGCTGGATCTCCAAAACATTGGGTTGAGGAAAGATAAAATACGCAGAAGTGAACATGCTGTATGATTCTACTTATTGTAAGGTTAGAAGTCAGATAGAGTTTATCTCTGATTTGGGATTTTATTAACTAGGAAGAAGCAAGAAGCATCCTTTTCGAGTGTTGGAAGTGTTCTCTTATATAGATCCAGGTGATGGTTATATAGATGTATACACACATAAAAATTCATCATGTCCTACTGTTAGGATTTTGCAATTTACACTGTATAGATTGCACCTTAATTTAGAAAATTGATAATATGGAAATGGGAATTTTATATAATGCTGATTTAAATGCTTAGTATAATATTGGTATTATTTTTCAAAATATGATAAAACTTTTTTTCAATGTCTGTACTCTCTGATCCAGGAAATTTTGTTTCAAGTAACTGATTCTAAGGAAAAAATCTGACCAATGGCAAAAATGTATGTGTAAAATAATGACATTTCTTATGATAGTAAAGAAATCAAGACAGAAAACCCCTAAATGTCTAAGATTTGGAAACTGGAAAATTATGATTTATGTGCACTAGCCACCAGATGAACCACGAGCTAGGCATTTACCATGACAGAAGGATTTTTTTAAATTAATATTTTTGGAGTTAATATTAATTGCCATGTATTTGTACAATCTATCAAGATGGCTTATTCTATTTAACATTTATTAGAAACTGACAGGTAAGGGTTATTAATAGTTCCTCTTTTTTAACAGATGAAAAAATGGAGCCTGAGTAGCTTGCTCTAGGGTCACACAGCTAGTAACTGGCAGAGTTAACAACTGAATCCAGATTTGTCTGAATCCAGAGCCAGAGTTTTTAACTGAAGTGATATAATTTTGACATGCAACGATGTTCATAATCTGTGGCTAATTTAATAAATGATTAGCCAAACTGTAAGACTGAGAGTATGATTTTATGTTTGTAAAAAAATATGTACACGTATACACACATGTGTGCACGTAAAGCAAAATCCTATGATCAAAGTCCTGTAATTGGCACTTGATTACTGGACCCTCTTCTCCCCTATTCAGATAACTAGCTATGCAGGCTTGATTTAATCTTTTCATTAATTGTACAATAAAATCTGTTTATGTTTATAGGATTGAACATTTTAAACCTCACTTGTAGCATATGGCCAGGTTTTACTCTGTGTGTGTGTGTGTGTGTGTGTGTGTGTGTGTGTGTGTGCATATACATACATATATATATATATATATTTGATTATATATATATATTTGATTATATATAATCAAATCTGTTTGGTGAAGCATATGTCAGCTGCTGATTCTGCTTCTTTCTTGGTGTTAGGGTTGTTGATAATTAAAAATATAAATTTGTTCAGCCGTTTTACATTTTTTACTTTTTCTAAACTTGACGTAAAAAATTGATGCAATTAACAACAAAAAAATGGCCCTTAGGAGGGATAAAAATGTGTTTTATTACAACACTAACCTGTCTTTTAATTCATGCCCTATCATCATCCAACTGAATGAATTGGGCTTCACACTTAACAATAAATGTTAATGTTTCTTGAGGGCAGAATTTGTACCAGGTACCTTATAAATGCCTATGAATATATTTTTTTCTCCAGTGAATACTTTTCACAACCCTACGAGGTAAATACTATTACTATCTCTATTTTATATCTGAGGAAACTGAAGTACAGAGAGGTTAAGTACATTGCACAAGTCTACACAGTATGATTTGAGCTCAGAGAGTCTGATTCCAGAGTCTTGCTCTAGACTCCTAAACTAAACCTTTCCTATAAGTGTTACACTAGGGGCCTCATCTCCTCAACTACAAAATTCAGGGCCCAAACAGGTCATTTTAAAGGCACCTACACATTTACATATTCTGTGATCTTTATTCCTATGAACAGTTTTACCAAAAATATATGTTCTATGCTACAATCAGTTATTTTTTCAGTACCTACTAGGTGCCAAACTTGGTAGTAACTTTTTTTTTTTCTTTTACTCAATATCAATTTTATTAGCCACTTGAATGGAGTGACCTGTGTGCCTTGGATATGAGATGAGGGCATATCAATCTGTGTATATGCTGCAGTTGAGCCCAAACAAAGCATTTTGATTATTTAATAAATTATTACCTGAAAAGAGGGTCTGACAGTTACTTTTGTATGTTTCCTGACACATAATCTAATTCTTAAGTCAGTGGTTTAATATAATTTTCTAAGTTGCTAGCCTGATTCAGAATAGGCTTCAAGCATAAAATCACACAAAGCTTTTGTTTTGCAAAGCTCTTTCACAAATCACCCTGGTTTCATGCCCTAATTAATCAACGTTCATGGGGGAATGAGAGGTTATTTGCTTTTCAACTTCTGCAGATATACTAATAGCATAGCAGGAGAATTCTGAAATAACATGGGTTATTTCTCATATTTGAAGCAGTTTCCCACGGATTCTTATATAATTATCTAGAAAATGTGAACCATTGTTTCTACTGGAATTGTATCTCATGCTGACAGGAACTCGAAAGATTGCAAAAATCTACACGTTACTAGGTCTTTTGAGCATAATAGTATTCTAATATGTTAAATTGAACATATCAGTGTATTTAGAAATCCCTACCACAGTCCCTGACCCCTACAATTCAGATAAAAATCTAACCATTTCTTTTCCTCAATTAAATCACGTTTAAAACATGCAACAAAGCATTTCTCATTGATAGAAATAAAAACAGTGTACAATTTTCCAATATAGTAAATAGTTTAACAGGATACTGAAATCCTGTAGGGTTTAGCTAACAATCAAGTCTAAAGAGAAGCATTACTTGATTTCCTTATGTGTTATCATTAGCCCCGTAAAACTGGCTTATTGAGCAGAGTTTCAAATCAGAATTTTACAACATCACCCCTGGTACACTGGGGCCTTATGCGTAAAGGTTATGTTCATTCATTATCCAGAATTTCTTTTTAAGGTGGGTAGTTGAAGGATTGAAACCATTGTTTTTTTCAATTGGGAGACAAATTTTTATTGCAACAGGTTCTCTGGGTCAAAATAACTGCTATTGCTATGAAATTGCTTTAGAACAGAAAATCTATGACAGATATGATAAAGTAAATATACTTTATATCATTTCATTTTAAAATACAAAAACAAAACGGATTTTCATATTTTAGGATCCTGGATGCTTTTGCTTCTAGGTTTTGAGAACAATTCTGTTCATCAATGTAAAATTATTTACATAATTACAGATCAAACCAATCAGTTACTGCCTTGTAAGGCTAAAGGTTATGTCTAGCATAAGCAAGTAGCTCAGATGCTGCTCTGCTGTTAATACCTATTCACTCCAGGGCTGCCGCCCTATTCCCAGGGCTGATTGCCCTCTGTCCTGTGGCTTCAAGTAATGTAAATTGTATCTTGTCCCTGGGTAATCGAGATCAGTGTTGCCTTGTCTGTCCACTCCCTGCCGATGCCCTCTCTGTGCTTCGATAATGGTTTTGGTGGGCAATCAAGGAGGATGCCTTCTTGACTCATCTCTCATAATAGATTGTCCTCCTCAGGCAAAATTGAATAACCCCCGACATGGCCTGGAGGCAAGCAATGAGAATTCAATAAGTCTACAGGGTCAATGTCCTGTCATTTTTGGAAGCAAGTAATTATTCTGCACTAACATTCAGTAATAGGAGAAGGAAACTGCTGTAGACACCTTCATCTTGTTGCCCAGAAAAGTCATCTTAACCAGATTTTTCCTCTAATCAGCAATAATTCCTTCTCCTTTTCTGATGTGATTTGGTCCACTTTTTTGTGTGAGTTGCATGTGTGGATTTTCTAGACTTTTTTTTTTTTCAAACCTGGAGTATCTGTGGGAAAGTTTAACAACTTCACTGCCTGTTTAATATTCTCCACTTTTATGGGTTGCAGTTGTGCTGTCTATTTGCTTTTACTGATTTGTGAAAGATTTATTATAAACCAAATACAGCTGTTCTCCTCTTTCATAAAGTCAAACTATTTTGGCAAACCTGTTTTCCACTAGGAAAATACATTCAACATTATTTCCCTTACCAGCTTTCCTACCATAAGCATTCAGCTGTGCTTAGTGGTGCAGGGTAGGTGCAACATGGTTATGGATTCACTTAAAGAAATGAGAATACATTCAAAAACAAACAGGCAGAAGAGAAGAAATGACTTTTTTTTCCCGTCCTTCTGGTGGGATTCAATGTTATGCACAAATCCCAAGAGGGCGGAATTATAATACCCGTCCCCCCAAAATAATCTGCAAATGCAAGCCACTGAAGAGTGCTGCTTTTGCATTTACATTTATAAATAACACACATGTAATTTAACTATGTAATCTTTACCTGAAATTAATATTATGATTAATCTTTTAATATTCTTAAAATACAGCTGTCACGTACCATGACTCCATTCACCATATATACACACACATATTCTTGTGTTTATATTTAAAGAAACATATTCACTTCAATTAATCATTTTCTATCATTCTGATTTAGATTTCTGACTTATGACACTTATTTAAAGAAATGTTGATTAACCAGTTTTGAAGACAGCAAAGTTTAGTACCATTTTAGTTATTTCTATAGCCACCTTTTAAAAAGCAATCTTTTTAAAATAAAAAAAAAAACAAAAACAATTAGAAAACAAAAGTGATTTCTAAACCCAATCTAAGTTGCTTTTCTCTCCATTTCTCTCTCTGTAGAAACTAGTGCTTTATTCATTGGAAGGTACCTTTATCTTCTCTCTCCTGAGATCAGTGTGCACAGCAAATAATGAAGAAGCTCGTATAAAAGCAGAATAAGCACTTTCCATGACTGATTGACGATTGATTATTGCTGGGATGTCTCCCTACGGTCACTCATCACTATGCTTTTCTGACAACCAAGCTCTATTTCCGACATGAAAAAGGTGTTTTGATCTGCATCAATTTGGCTTGTTAACTGTGACAAAACTCAAACTGATACCGATCATGTTCAGTTGTCTATGTTGATTTGCATCTTGGATGTAGAAACAGTTCATAAGCATATTAATATACTTTATTTTTATTTGAGAATACCATAATATTGAGATATGTAATAACTACTCTTGAAACATTTTTTATTATCATCACACGTTTAGAATTTTGTTCACTATAACAAGCTTTTGGCATGATTTTATCTTATACTGTAGTTGCTTCTCTCAATTTATTTTAAACAGTCTGCTTTAGAATTTTTAACCATTTTTATATGACGATAACCAAATCTTCCTTCATATAACATTGGAGAGAAAACTATAGTTACTTCTCTTGCAAGCTACTGAAAAATAAAATTTATTTAAAAGAATTGTTTTGCACTAGGTAGACTATACTTGTCCTAGAACTAAAGCACAGCAGAAAAAATATATTTTAAAGACTGTCTTAAGGAAGATAAAACACTGGGAAATCCCTGTTCTTTTTTTCCCCAAGTATTTTGGGTTCAAAGAGTGAAATACATTCTTGCCAATTAATTACTGTACCCCACATTTTAAGACCAAGATTTGTTTAAAATTAATATCTTAAACATTTATTAAAATTCTTATTATAAAATGTTTGCTACTAAAAAAGCTAGTCTAATATCTTGTATTTAAGTATATTTAACTATCGTTTTTGTTTTGTACTGAGAAATTATAGTTAGAAAATGAAAATTTTATTTTTCAAATTGAATTTGGTTTCAAACTTAAAATTGAAGTAATAATCTTTCTTCCTTTTGCATTCTCATTTTAACTTTCTTCCAAGAGCTTATAAGACCTGTATTTACCGTTATGCCACAGAGCAAGTACGATAAATCCAATGAGCCTTTTTCATTGTGTTTATTGATGCAGTCCTTGAAAACGACCATGAGACCTTAGCTACTACTTTTTTTCTTAAAGTGAGAATAAAGTTGTCTAGTAAAAACTACAGCATATTATTTTGAGGCTTGCATCATTAATTATCTTCTCTCCTTTCCCATACTATTTTAAATTTCTTGATTCAAATAATCAAGAATTGTATTTTATTTACTAAAATATATTCAGTTTATTTTTCCTTTAGTTTGTCACACTGAAGCTACTGCAAAATTTAATATTTTAATCTAAGTGAATATGCAGAATTCCATTCTGATGTCATAGCTGCTTTTTGAGTTTATGAGGTACTAAAATGGTATAAATAAAAACTAATGCCTAAATATCTCCCTATCATATGAGAAGAAAAATCTGGACCAACACAGATTTTTCATTGACATCTGAGAAGTTGCCTGCTTAGGAGGTCTCCTCATTCTACTTTTTCGTGAGTGTGCTCTTATGTCAGTGAAACCAGTGAGCTCAGTGTTGCTTTGAATTCATCCCTGGGATGAGTACAGAAAAAACACTGCACCCTGCTATTTCCATGTTTTGAGAAGACTGTTTCTGTGATGAGCTGCTTTCTGACTTGTCTTTTCTTGTCATGCCTCTAAAACAGCACCCACAGTTTCAGTGGGCTGTACCTCCCAGGGCTTGCTGGCATTTTGGGCCATCTGCCGGCCTAGGCCCTACTGGCAGATGTCTGCTATCACCAGTCTCATCCTTCACCTTTGGCTCTAATGTCTCTGTGAACTGCAAAGAGAAAGAAGCTGGGGAGACTTGATGTGGAGAAAAAGGAGACCAGAGAATTTGAAAGTGAGAAAAAAGGAAGCTGTATGTTTAGAATCTCAATCTGCCTTGCCCCGCCTCAAAATATTTCTCAATGATCATATGCTTACTAGCTAGTGAGTAGGTTATGATTATGTCCTTATGTGTGTATAGCTTTCTTTTTCTCAAACTTTTTTTGTTTGTTTGTTTTCTCTGGATTTTCTCTTTGTTTGTTTCATCTCACTTTCCAAGCTTACCTTATATAAAGGCTCAAAAAAGAATGGCAGGGCTTTTAATCAGAAACACTGACACAGAGGCAAAGGAAAGGCCCTTTAGGAGACCCTGCTAGAGAGGATGCAATCACCTTACACTGGTTTAAAATAGAGAAATGGAGAACTCAAACACTGGAGCCAGATTGCCTGGGATCAAACCCTGACTCTGTCACTCACTTGTTATGTTTTCTTATACCCCTTGTATAATATCCCTGTGCCTTGCTTTGCTCATCTGTGAAGTGAGGATATTAACAAAAATCATGTTCTAAAATTGTTGAGAGGATTGAATACGTTAACATAGTTGATGCTGTTAGAGCAATGTTGTTACTGTTATATATGAGTCTCATGATATTAGAAGTTGACACTTTACATAGTGATTTCTCAAATATTTTCCTTTCGACTGTTATAATAACTTCATGGATCTAGTTTAGGAAGAAAAAGCTAAGAAAATGAATGACTTGACAAAAAGTACATGATGTACAAATCGTGAAGGACCTAATGTAGGTCTGCTTTTAAGCCTGTTTTGCTCCCTTGGACAATATTTGTCTGTTTTTGGAGATTGATTATATTTGCTATTATGGCATTAAGTGTGAAAGAAATGAAAGGCTAGATGTAGAGTGGATAATATGAAGAGAGAAGAAAGAACACTCCCTAGGTGTTGATAAGGGAAAAGTCAGAGCTTTACAGTTTCAGAATATCCTTATTCATGTGATTAATCAGGAAATATCTATTATGTACCTATTATTGTTAGAGACTATGGGATGAAAACAGACAATATATTGAAATTAAATTTAGAGAGGTCAGTGGAGAAGAAAGACAAGTAAACTTGTTGCAACATAGCATAACAGAGGCACAC
>NW_016107332.1:4918347-4928713 GCF_001604975.1 Cebus imitator
CTCGGCTCACTGCAATCTCCACCTCCTGGGTTCAAGCAATTCTCCTGCCTCAGCCTCCTGAGTAGCTGGGACTACAGGCACGCACCACCATGCCCAGCTAATTTTTAAAATATTTTTTAATAGAGACGGAATTTCACCATGTTAGCCAGGATGGTCTCGATCTCTTGATCTTGTGATCCACCTGCCTCAGCCTCCCAAAGTGCTGGGATTACAGAGAAAACATTTTTTAAGGAATATAATATTGGAGACATATTTGATTTGAAAATAAAGTCACAACTTTGAGAACTAGAAGACTAGACATTAGTGAATACAATATTGGGAAGCATGGGTAGAACTATCAGCATCCAAAGATAATATAAGTTAGGTAACTAACTGCTTATCAGATTACCAAAGTGGGAGTTCCTAGAATTCTTGGCCATAAAACCCTTTCAGGAAGTGACAGTTTTTCTTTTATTTTCTTCTTACTAAGCTTTGAAAGCTAAGCATATCATTGCTTCCATTTTTAGACCAAGAGTATTGATTGTACTTTTTGTTTTGTTGTTTTGAAAGCTGTTGGCATTTCTTCCTTTGGTGTTCAAAGAAGATGGTGGCATTAAGCCTTCCCTCTGTGCCACCCCCCTCTTTCTGCATAGTAAACCTTCTGCTGCTGGGTTTGCTGGGTGGTGTAAGAGTGCTGGGCCAGAAAGAGCCAGGGACTAGATTTGGCTATACTTTCTACCACACCATGCCTGGTTTTCTGCCTGCAATAATAGGTGTTTTTTTTTTTTTTTTTTTTTTCATACTATAAAGGAACATGTAGGACTAATTACTTAGGCCTCAGAGAATAATCCAGGGTAGCTACATTATTTTTTGGCTTATTTGGTATATATTTCTATAATAGATTTCTGAATGGAAGAGAGGACATTTTCCCATTCTATGCTCAAAAAGTAGAAAGTCTGACTCAGAAAATTTGTAAGATGAAGTACAGTTTGTGATGAAAACACATAATAAGGTTGTTGAAAAACCATACATTTGCTTTTATATCTCTGGCAATGGTTATCAGTTAAATATACACATGGCTAATTGAGATTTCCATGGTATAATGAAATGCATATCCTGGAAATGCATACTAGATTTGAAACAACAGCAACAAAGATATTTTAATGATGATATTGCTTTCCTATATAAAAATAATACATTATCATTATATTTTGAGTAATGCACTGGATCTGTTGTGCCTCTTCTCCAAGACTGCTCATTCACAACTTCTACAAAGAGAGGTAAGAAGTTTTTTCACATGAACTGCATAGGAAAGAAAGAAAGGAAGGAAGAATTATAGAGGCAACATTACATTCCAATGCCTAGGCCTGTATTCCCTCTTGCACATTCATTGTAATTATATACTGACCTTTGAGATCAGTGGCTGGTTACTTATGGGATAATATGATTAAAGTATACGTAACAAGTATGTTAAATTATTTTTAATGCAATTCTAGTGGAGAAGATCTGTGTAATTGCTAATTCCATTTCATTCTAGAGGCATCTGAGATAATGTCCCTTGGGTCCGAGCCTATAAACTAGACTAAAGCTCTATCCACACAGAGGCCAGTTTGAATACTGTTACTTTTGCTTTACTGATGACTGGTTTGCATGGAAAAAGAAACTTGTAGCTAGTTCAAAATTCAAAGGGAAGACTTGCACTTTCCAAGGAATAATTTGCAGGATGTCTATAATTGTTTTATTTGTAGTCATGTTTGGAGTAAACCTCGCTTTCCTCTTTCCTCCCTGAAACATGAGTACTAGGGCATTTGCATTGCCTTCTTGATGTAACCCACATTTTTTATTTTAATAGTTGGGTATTTTAATGGGTCTATTTCAAATGCCTTAATGGTATTGCTAGTGGTAAAAAATTTTGTTGCTGATGATCCTTTGAAAGGACATTGGACTTTATCTGCTGATAGAGATGGGGAAAATTGGTTGGGAGGAGGCTGTCAATGATGGAGCTTAAACCTCAGGGAAACACCCCAGAAAGGATTGGATGAATTGTGAGATCTAGAAAGAAAATGTTTGCCTCATAGGCACAGCATAAATGTGGAAAAATCTCTGCTGGAGTCACAGACAACAGGACTGAAGCAGTGGCCACTCTGATGGTAGAGACTGAGGCAGGGAAAAGAAAACGATCAAACAAACATAAGAGGCGTATTATATTTCACGAAACTCATTGAATTCCCAAAATCAAGTTAAATATTTATTTCTATATCTTAAGAGGATTTTTAAAGCTCTATATGAATGTATCATTATCAATATCTTAGATGGAATTTATGTTTGTATACCTGAAGCATAGTATTAACAGATAATATTTTATCTGTCACTCAGTTATTGTAACTAACTGTCAGTTTATGTTAAAAATAGAATGTGTTTTTATTTTCCTTCATGTCTAGTACTGTCTCAAATTAGCTGCCATGTAGTTGTAAAACATTTTTGGCTTTCAGCTTTTTCTAATCATTAAGAACCATGATATTTTTGAAGCATGTTCTTCTTATCTTCACTTAAGGTCAGAATGCCTGCTTTTTTCTGTAATTGCTTGGGCAGGTATCGGTTATTTTCTAAAGAGAATTTTTGGTAAGGGAATTGGCCTTTTATTTTACATTTCATTTCAGATATCTTTCTCTCTCTTTTTTTTTTTTTTTAAGAGACGGGGATTCACCATGTTGGCCAGGATGGTCTCGATCTCCTGACCTCATGATCCACCCCACCTTGGCCTCCCAAAGTGCTGGGATTACAGGTGTTAGCCACCATGCCCGGCCTCAGACATCTTTCTTAAAGAAGAAAGCTGTGTGTTAGCTTCAGGAGCTATAGATCTCTAAGTGAAGGGTCAGATGCCTTGAATTTAGGCAGAGTGAAAGATTTGTTTTTGCATTCATCCTCAAATATGTCAGGAGGAATATAGAGTGCTGTTAAAGGTGAAAGTACTCTGGAGCCTGACTAGGTTTGGTTCCTGGCTCTGACACAAGTATGTAACCTTTGAAAATTGCTTTAGTTATCAATTCCTCAGTTTCCTTATCTGCGAACGTGAATAACGTCAATAGCTACCCCCAAAAGTTGCAAGATTAATTAAGATGATCTACACAAAGTGCTCATTTAGCACCTAGCTCTTGCTGTCAAAGATCACAGTTACCAGGCAGGCTCAATGGGTCTTTCTGTTTAGTTTATTACTATATCCTCAGCACCTAGAACAGCGACCAGCACATAGTAGGCCACTGGTTCTTTATTTGCCAAATAAATAAATTTGAGGAGGAAATGGTCAATATTTATGTTGATTTTAGAGTATTGTAGCAGAAAAAGACCCCCATCAGGGGTTTAAAACTGATCCTTTGATTCCCACTGAAGAGGAAGATTTTTAATGTGGAACAAGTTTAAGGAAATAATTCAGTCGGGGAACTAGAAATAGGAACATTTAATGGGACAAGAGAACAGATATAAGTTTTTTTATTTGTTTGTTTGTTTGTTTTTTGGTCTTTATTAATTGCACTTTGGATGTCAGTTTCTCTTCTGGTTACCTTCCTTTTTGGAATACCTTTCTCTGTTCACTTCTTTGTCTAGAATCTATTGGCACCCTCGGCAACTTTGCTTGCTGTTGCTTTTTTCTTTCTGAATTCATCTCCCATGCAGCAGGGACAGGAAAAGAAACCACAGGTTTGTACATAAGAAAGTATCTAACTATGGCCCTTAGTTTCTCCCTAGTATCTATTGGAATGTGCATCGTCCCCTCACTTCAGTTATGAAAGAATATTTGCATCACAAAAAAATGCACATCATTTTACTGTTGGGAGCTGTCAATGCTAGAATACACTGATATTAGCACAGACTCTATGTGCCACACACACTGTTCATACTGACATTTATTAAGGCTCCTATGTGTAAACCAAGGAACAAGTATCATAGCGGTTACTTCTAAAAACTTGAAATCTCTGACGTCAAGAAGCTTGTAATTTATGACTACTGCTCATTAAAATCTGAAGAGAAATTGAATTGCTTTATCTTGAAACTCTCAAAACTAAGATAACCAAGGGACAAATCTGAGGTATCAGATTCATGTTTAACAGAGGTGACACAAATGGTTATATGAGTTAGTTGATATGTATGATACTTCACAAACAGAAGAATTCTAAAGTTTTCTTAACTGAAGGCACAAGTAAGCCACCAAAAAAGCTGTGCTAGTTTTCAAATAAGTTGTGCTCACCTAAACATTTACAGGATTTTAGTGTGAACTCATTATGTTTGACATTATTTTGGATGGACCCTAATAGAGTTTTTATACTAAAAACACAGTATGCACCTAATAACTATTCATTTATTCAACTAACACATAATTATTAAGCACCTACCAATTATTTCCCACTATACAGAAGCAGAGTTTATTGGTAAGAATGATATCGGAGACCTTACCTCATGAAAGTATAGGGCAGAAAAAAAGTTGGTATTAAGTGAAAAATTCCTAAATTAGTATTAATGTGAAAATAATTCTACTGGCCAAAGAAAAACAGTAATTTTAATATCTACTTTAGCAGATATTAAATGTAATTTCTTACTATGATATTGTTAACATCATTGTTGATGAATCTTAGCTGAGGTGGTAGTGATACCAGACTGCTAGCTGAAACAGGCCTTTAAAAAATATGGTTTGGAAAAACAGGCCAGTGGGTTTGGTTATGTAAACACTTTGAAGGATTGAAAGAGCCACATTAAATAGACTCTGAGGCTGGCCAAGCCACTGAAGACTTCACCAAGTCAGTGGTGGGTCAAACAGAGGAATTTGCACTTTCTTTACTCAGTTTCAGTCTGTCCAGAAAAGTGACCATCTTTACATCTGTGGTCTCTCTCTGTCTCTGACTCCATCTCTGTGTCCCTCTCCCCCCTTTAAAAAAATGGTTACATTATCAAAAGTTTTTAACATATCATAAATAACTATTGAATTTATTTTTTACATTTTTGTATTGTGTATGAGTTTATTTAAACCATAAAAATATAAGCAAATATTAGCAAATCACATAAATGAGATACTGTGATTTATTCTTTTGCTACTGTCAAAGTAAAATTAAAAAAAAGAATAGCTATTAGCTGCTCTAAAAAACACACTTCAGATGGCTAACATAAAACACATGCTCACTTTCCATCTGAACTCTGAATTGTGGCAATATTATAACTCTAAAGGGAAGAAGTGGCAGGAACATTCTCTTCATTCCCTTCAGTCTGTGAGTCTAAGCTGTTCACAAATGCAGTCGCGGACCCAGGGCCTGGCCAGACCCAGCAAAGACTGAGAGAGAGGAACCCAATCCCATCTGACAGTCTCAAAACACCTGAATTCCCCTGGGTACTTTTTCCTATGTCATGCTCCTTTTTGGGAAAGAAACGGCTACAAGAAAGAGAAATTATTTTTTTCTTTCCCACATTAAAAGTGAAAAAGTTATCCTGAGTTGTGTCTCTTACTGGAGGTGATAGGAGCTATGACTTCATAATTTTAATTCTACTTTGGTCAGTCATTTACTGTCCCAAATAAAGAGGGAGCATGTTAGAGTCAAGTAGGCATGCATTTACATCCTGTAAAGGTTTTTGCTTTCTCATCTATTAAATAGTGATTAAATTTGCTTCAATGTTAGCTCTACCTCCAACATATACTTATTGGATAACTGCCATATGCCAAGCACAATTCTAGGTAATGGGAAGTGAGCAGTGAGCAAGACAGGCCAACTTGCTACTGTTTGAGGTTTGCTTTCTACCTGTTGTCACTGGAACAAATGAAATACGTGTGCAGAAATCCTGCTGTATGAAAGGTATTCAACAAATAATTACTTCCTTTTATAACAAGATAATACAACTATATGTATAACATATAACTAGGAACTTGTATCAATATAGTGGCTATAAGGAATAATATTTTAAAGGAAGTTTTACAAAATCTTGATCTGAAGTTTTATTTTTATCAGATGAACTTTGATGTTTTTTCTCTTAATCCCAAAATAAACAGGCATAAAATCTGCTTTAACATTCATTACTCAACTAAAATGCCTCTATTCCGTTTTCTATATCTTACTAAATTCTTTGGGCTATGTTTTTTAAAAATGTGTCTATATGTTTAGCATCATCTCTCATTATTCCAGAATGTGAATCTGTCAATGGCTGCACTGTTCACTCAATTCATCCGAAGCTCTGTGCATGTCTACGTTGTTTACACATTAAGAACCTCTTTCTTGGAGAGAAACGGTGGCTCACGCCTGTAATCCCGGCACTTTGGGAGGCTGAGGTGGGTGGATCATGAGGTCAGGAGATTGAGACTATCCTGGCCAACATGATGAAACCCCATCTCTTCTAAAATACAAAAAATTAGCCTGGTGTGGTGGTGTGTGCCTGTAGTCCCATCTACTCAGGAGGCTGAGGTAGGGCATCGCTTGAACCAAGGAGGCGGAGGTTGCAGTGAGCTGAGATTGCAACACTGCACTCCAGTCTGGCAACAGGGAAAGACTGTCTCAAAAAAAATCATGTTTCTCATGCTCATAACCTATTCAAGATCCTGTGCATGAAGATCCTATGCAAGTCCTGCTTCCTTCATGACATTTCCCCAGCAGATCTAGTGTGCTTTGGAGCTCCCCTTCTTTCACTTCTTAGGGCTACTGTGACCATATTTTCTGGACCAGATCCAAATTATATAGAGCTCTCTTTTATTCTCTAAAGTACACATTGCTGAGAGTTGTTCATTAATTTTTCCAGAGGGCTTCTGCTGTCTACTCAAATTGTATAAGCTCCAGATGGGAACTCAATACCAAATGAATAAATGATAAAATCAATAAATCAATCAAATTGCATGTGATTATTCTCTCATTAGTATAACTCATATGTTGTTAACTTATTTTGGCAAATAAATGGGTAGAAGAGCTATTAGTATGGGAGGATAATTTCTGACTCTTCTGAAATCACAGCCCATGCCAATGTGTATGTTACCTGATCCAGAAATAATAAAAGGGTCTTATAGGGATGTGTGCTAGAAAAGTAGTTCTGGGTGGATCAGGAGAAATATGGACCATGAATGCCACAAAAATTCCTGTAATGTTCTTGAAAGGCTTGCTCTATTTTCTTCCTTTGGTGGGTAAAGGAAAAATGAAATCTAGTGGTACACCAAAATCAGTAAAACTAGTAAACATTGCCTTCAAATGGGATTCTGGCAAGTAGTCAGACTTATTATGCTTTATTGAAAGCCAATGTCATTTACTGCATCATATTCTAAAGAATAAATTGTTTTTAATGAGCAATGTGTTGATTAAAAGGAACAGTACAAATGAAATCCATTTTGATGAGTGATGATGATAATAAAACAGTAATGGAAATTACTTAGTGAAAGGTAAAATAATGACCTTCCCTTTTCCTTTTCCTGCCGCCTTACTGCAGTTATGTCCTCACATCTCTTCCAGATCTAGCACTAACCTGTATTCTGAGCCAAATCAATGTAACTAGTAAAGTGTAAAATGCTGGAGCATTACAGTGATGATCTTTGTTCTGCCATTGCTGACATCTGAATTTACTGATATTGACATAATAAGCCATTTTGTGTTTTCATTTGTATAAACCAAATGTGTGGCTTAGCTTATTGATTTTATAATCAAGATATAGTTTACTGAAGTGTTTATAAAATGAACTTGTAAACACGTATTCTTTATTCACTTATTAATCCCACAAGCCCTTCTTATGTGTGTAGAAGATGTAATTTTGGTAGAGTGGTAGATATGAAAGTGGTATACGAATGAAGATTGGCTATTTAGGCCTTTGACTCTAGGAAAAGACTGTATGTGAAAGAAAGAAATCAAAGAATTTAAAATGTGGTAGCTTTCTCTGTTTTTAAAATGGGTAGGAAATAAATTAGTGAAAACTGAATGATGGTCACCAGAGGCTGGAAGGGTGGTGGTAG
Source organism: Cebus imitator (assembly GCF_001604975.1). Lineage (NCBI taxonomy): Eukaryota > Metazoa > Chordata > Mammalia > Primates > Cebidae > Cebus > Cebus imitator. The sequence continues at coordinate 4,926,287 of NW_016107332.1, forward strand.
GGGAAATGGGGATGGTTAAGGGTACAAAATTATAGTTGGATAGGATGAATAAGATCTAGTATTTCAGAGCACAACAGGGAGACTGCAGTCAATGATAATTTATTATACATTTGAAAACTAAAAGTATAATTGTATTATTTACAAAGAAAGGATAAATTCTTGAGTGATGGATACCCCCATTAACCCTGATGTGACTATTATGCATTATTTGCCTGTATCAAAATATTTCATGTACTTCATGAATATATACACCTACTATGTGCCCACAAGAAGTTTTTTTAAAATACTGAAGGAAAATACACCTGTCTGAAGATTAGGAGACAAAAAACTGACAGACTCTTCACAGTTCACATATTTCTATGTATGACTTAATCTTCAAACAATCTCATTATTAGCTGGTGTCATTCTCATTTCATAAATTAGGATATTCAAGCTCAGTTGGGTGAAGGTATTCTCTCAAGTCATGTGCTTAAATAAGCAACAGAAGTGGGATCACTACCAGTCTTGTTTCCTGCCTGTTTATTCCAAGTTCTCAGGAATGTGGGCTAAGATACAGGTGGAAAAGGTATTTTTAAAATGAGGCACAAACTCTTCTGCTAAGGAAGGATCAAATGATATTTTTTGTGTGATAAAAGATGAAAGAGTTAAAGACGTACAAATCCAGGGGGCAGTGTAGAAATGCTCTAGAGTATTATGGAGAGATAGAAGACAATCTCAACTACCTACTAGGGATAATAAGCCCCAAAAAGAAGAGCAGAAAAACATCCTGAACAATTGTAAACAGGTTACCCAGAAACCATAAAAGTAGAGGATGGGTCAAGCTTATTCATGGTGCACGTTAGGAATACTTGGCATTATTCTAACACACACATATGTGCATACGGTCTGCTGCTAAAAACTGCTATTTGAATTGCATAGTTCAGTTTAAAGAATTCAGTGTAATAAATGGTGCCACAAAAACTGGATACCAATATTCAGAAGAATGAAATTTGACCATGTCTCACCTTATACAAAAATCAATAATGGATTACAGACTGAAATTTAAGACATCAAACTGTGAAACTACTGAAAGAAAACATTGGGGAAACTATCCAGAACATAAGTCTGGGCAATGATTTCTTGAGTAATACCCCACCAACACAGGCAACCAAAGCAAACTTGAACAAATGGGATCACTTCAAGTTAAACAGCTTCTGCACAGCAAAGGAAACAATCAACAAAGTGAAGAGACAACCCACAGAGTAGAAGAAACTATTTGCAAACCATCCATCTGAAACGGGATTCATAACCAGAATATATGTGGCACTCAACTCAATAGGATAAAGCCTAATAAAATGATTTAAAAATGGGCAAAAAGTCTGCATAGACATTTCTCAAAAGAAGACACACAAATGGCAAACAGATATATGAAAAGGTGCTCAACACCACTGATCATCAGAGAAATGCAAATTGAAACTAACTAGAGATAACTTACCTAGTTAAAATGTTTTTTTTTTCCCCAAAAGATAGGCAATAAAAAACTCTGACAAAGATGTAGAGAAAAGGGAGTCCTCAGACACTGTTGGTGGGAATATAGATTGGTACAGCTACTATGGAGAACAGTTATTTACTAAATAACTAAAAATAAAGCTACTATATTATTAAGCAATTCCACTCCGAAGCAGGTAACCAAAAGAAAGAAAATCAGTGTAAAAGAGATATCTGCACCCCCATGTTTACTGCAGCACTGTTCACAATAGCTCAAATGGAAGCAACCTAAGTTTCCATCAGCAGATGAACGGACAAAGAAAATGTGGTACTTATACACATGAAGTAGTAGTCGGCCACAGAAAATAATGAGAACCTGTCATTTCCAACAATGTGGATGGAATTGGAGGTTGTTATGTGAAGTGAAATAAGCCAGGCACAGAAAGACAAACCATATATGTTCCCTTATTTGTGGGAGCAAAAATTAAAACAATCATAGAGAGTAGAAGGATGGTTACCAGAGGCCAGAAACGGTAGTCGGGGAGGGTTGGGGGAAGGAGAGATGGTTAATGGGCACAAAGATAGTCAGAAAGAATAAATAACACCTAGTATTTGCTAGGACAAAGGAGTGATTATGGTGAATAATAATTCATCTGTTCACTTAAAAATATCTAAAAGAGGCCAGGTGCAGTAGCTCATGCCTGTAATCCCAGCACTTTGGGAGCCTGAGATGGGCGGATCAGGAGGCCAAGAGATCGAGATCATTCTGGCCAACATGGTGAAACCCCATCTCTACTAAAACTACAAGAATTAGCTGGATGTGGTTGCACACTCCTGTAATCCCAGCTACTGGGGAGGCTAAGGTAGGAGAATTGCTTGAACCTGGGAGGCAGAGGTTGCAGTAAGCTGAGATCCTGCCAATGCACTCCAGCCTGGGCAACAGAGGGAGACTCTGTCTCA
>NW_016107332.1:4928728-4935840 GCF_001604975.1 Cebus imitator
AAAAAAAAAAAAAAAAAAAGAATAACTAAAAGAGTATACTTGGAGTTTTTGAAACACAAAGGATAAATGCTTTAGGTGATGAATACATTTGGTGTATTATGTGATTATTATCCATTGCATGCCTGTATTAAAATATCTCATGTAACCCGTAAATATATACATCATCTACTATATACCTACACAAATTAAAAATCGAAAAATAAAGGCTTCAATGTCTATTTTTACTCATTAAATCAAAATAAAATTTGTAGAGCAATTATTGCTACCACCACATTTTTAAAGAAAATGGAAGTTTTGAGGTGTTAATTATTTATTACTACATATCACTTTCAGTCCTTCTGCCACAGAAAATGAAATTTGATTTCTTATGCAGGATAAAGGTAGCCTCTCCACCCTATGTATAATAGACCCTATAACCACTAATCTTCCCTCAAATTCCTCTCCTATTTTTAAGATTTTCTATTGGGCCTCATCTTTTCATTAATAAAATGGTGATCAGTTTCTTCTCTCACATATTAGAGAAAAATGTCTTGCCTCAATTTACTGTTTCTCTCTACTTCTAGCTCTAAATTTCTCTGTTTGTGGGCATCAGAATAGTGGCTGAGAACATTTGACTTATTAACTGTGGGATTTCAGACAAATTAATCTTTAAAGGCCTTTATTACTTTATCAGTTTTATCACTGTAAAGTGATGATAATATTTATTATATAGATTTGTAATGATTCAATGGCTTAGTTATTACAGAACACTTAGTCCAGAGCCTGGCACGTGGAAAGCACTCAAAAGGCTTAACTGTATTATAATTATTAGAATACTAACTCACATATAAGCCTCTTGGAAATGAAATCTATACATGTTATCTCCAATTCTTCATTTCCTATTTATTCCTTAATTTAATCATCTTTATCTAAAAGCTGTACTAAAATTCTTCCTAAGCCAATGACTTTCTAATTAAAATAACTTATGTAATATTTTTACATTCTCTTACTTGAACTTTTTACAGCATCGAGGTCAGTGACTGCTTCCTCCTTTGAAAAATTCTCTTCTGCCTTGGCTTCTGAAATGTGAATCATTTTTTAAAATCTTCCTCCTGGTTTTCCAGTCACTTTACAGTTCTTAATCCTCTCTTCTCTCCGTTCTCCCTAAGAGTTTGAATACCCTAAAGATTCCTTCTCAAACCTTCACTTTCTTAACCTTGCATGCTTTCTTCACCTAGATATATTACCTCGACTCCTCCTATGCACTGAGGACTTCCAAATCTTTGGTATGTAAATTCTGTATGCCACTGGCTACTACACATTTCCACTTGGATGTCCTATTGCTATCTCAAATGCAATACGAATACAATTAATTTAAAAATCCGCCCCCCCCACACACACTTTTTTTTCCCCCTGTTAAATGTTCTTTTAAAGTTGTATTTTCTTACTGATAAAGCAAGAAAGAAATCTGGGTAGCATTGTAGATGTCTGTCTCATACCTCATTAGCAACCAAGTTCTTAGACTGCACTTTTTGCGTATCCCCTTTTTAATCTATTCCTTTCTTTTCATCCTGCTCATTGCCAGTGCCTCAGGCCTCTTTCATTAACCTTTTACTGTTTCTTTCAGCTTCTGGTTTCAGTGTCCTTCAGTCTACTTTCCATGCTGCTTACCCAGTGATCTTTTTACTAAACATCTTAAGTTATTTTCATGTCACATAGGAAAAAAACATCCGGAGCATACTAAGCCTAGCGCAAGAGGCCTTTTCTTTTCTAACCTCTCCTGCCACCATGCCTGGCCCTGCTTCTCCAGTTGCTCTTCTTTCACTTCAGTTGTCTCTTGTTGGAGAGCTCGTAGCCCCTTCCAGTGTTCTCTTGCTATTTTTCAGTCTTAAGCATGTTCTTCTATACAAAGCCCTTCTAGAAGCCTTTCAATGTTTCAATCCTTTCAATATCCCTTCTCTATGCTCACAAAGTAGTACCTTGCTCATTCTGCCATCACAAAACTCAGCAATTATTTTCCAGTTGAAACACCTATTTGCCTTCTCCCATTAGAGTAATTCTTGAGGAAAAGTATCACATTTAGAACTGTAGCATTAGTTTACAACCTGGCGCAACATAGCTACTCAATACTCTTTGGAAAGATGGTGATTCACAAACTAGTTTGTTGCTTTTTTAATTGCATCATATCACCTATATATGTCTAATGCCTTATAGAAAATGTTTATTAGAAATGTTTTAGTATTATGTACACATTAAATAGTTCTACAAGGTGTTCAAACATTGACTTGAGATCTCTGTTCCTCTATTAGTATTAACCTACTGTTTCCTTATCTATCTTACTGAAACTCACTGAGTCTCATTTTTTATGCTGATAAATAAGGGGATTAGATTAGCTACTTTTTAGGTACTTTATAAATTCTGAACTTTAACATTTCTGACAGATTTTATCTTATTATTTGATTAATACCTTTTGGTAGCAATTCTAAATAATACAAAGATATATCAAATAATATAAGGATACTTTTTGGCATGTTACATTATTTTCACATTTATTTTGTTTACCTTTTCAATTTACCAGTACATTCGTGTCATTTTCCAATCTAAAAATATAGAGCCTTAATTTTATGTGATAGCAACATCATAAATAGCTTGATGTATTGAAAACACTAAGCTAAACATGTTACAGAAGAAGCTGGTGCCTTTCATTGGTATTATTTCCTTCAAGATGACAGGCAATCTCGGGAGGCCAGAGAATTCTTAGTTGTATGAGTTTGTGACTAATAGGTGGTTTGATGTGACAAGAGCTGGCCGTCTTGGGAAATTGAACTATCTTTATGTTCAATACCCTTTGTGTCTCATTCTTTGTAGGTTATTGTTGGAGGCCTTTGGGGACCTCTTTTACAGTTTGCATTCACAGAAAATATGAGATCAGCAAGAACTCTGTAGTTTTACTGTCATTATTGATCTGCTGCCATTCCATTCGGTAGCTAATTTGCTTGTTAGCAGTTATTTTAAAAGCTATTTATATTTTTAGTATAACCTAGGCTACATACCGGGCTTTATATTTTTCTGAATTATGACAAAATAGTACAACTTACCACCAAAAGACTGTGCTTTAGGCTAAATCTTTTCTGATTTTCCACTTACAAATTAGAGTTTCAAAATCAAAAACATGTTATTGTGAATTTGATCTCTTTGATAAACACCATATAAGTTCAGACAAGTTAAGGAAAAAAATAATGACCATATTCATGAGAAAATATCATTTGTAAAAAATCTTTTAGCCTGTAAGTTTATATAAATTGCAAGAACAGTGATGTATTAGGAATTCATGAACACTGTTTCTAAAGTTGGGATTTATTTGAATTTGAACACTCAATAAATCTGTGAGTTGATTGACTGATTCTCTGTTCTGAAGGTAACCATAATACACCCTTCTTATTCACGCCAATTATTGAAGGAAAAAAACCTTCCTGCCTCTCTGGAGTAGGAGGTGTGCGTCCCCTTTCTGAGGTCAATTTCTGACACATGTATTCATCCTAAATGAATTTCTAGTGAGCTGAATGTGCATATGTGTGTAGCACCCATGAGCACAACACCTAAATAGGAAAAATCCCTGGAAAAACTAATACAAAACAAACAATAAAACATAAAAACAGCAGCCTTACATAATACATGATACTTATATCAACTTAAATATGTAAAGTGAGTGAAATATATACTTGAATGATTTTAATCATATGCCTGAGCTAAGGAAAGCAAAATGTCCTCATTCCAAAAAGAAGAAACTGAGTACAAGCACTTAAGCTGTTGTTAATGCTGCCCCCTGGTGGTGGGGTAGGGATATGTAGCGTTATCAATGAGAAATAAAGAGCCTTGTATTTTCATACACAGTCAAGGAAAAGAGAGTATGTGGAGTTGCCATAGCGTAAGAAAATGTAACTGAAACCCCTGCATAAAATCTGGAGCATCAAGCAGCTGAAAAGACATGGAAAACGAGGGCTAGAAAAAATATGACCACTATACTAAGCAGGAAAATTTTAACAGATTATGGTGGCAGAAAAAGTTCTCCAATGAAAATTTATACTTCCACATTCTTTGATTTTATACTATCACATGGTTCCAAATTAAAACATCTACAAAAATACTCAAGCAATTATCTCTGGTTAGTGATGCCTGGCAGAAGCAAAGTAAAATTATTCTAGAAAGGTTTTGCATAATTTAGGATAGATATAAACAAATTTCTCAAGAAATTGAAGACATTGTGAAAAAGATTTGGGTGGAGAGAGGAAACAGGATTTCTAGAAATAAAACATGTTACTCAGTGAGATAGAAATACAATGGAAAAGTTTAACAAGGGATCAGAAGCATCTGAAGAATGAATTAGAAAAATGAATGAGTGATTTCAAAAGACAACCGACAGTGTAGCAAAGAGAGATAAAGGGAAATTTTAAAAGGGAGTATAAAAGAAAAGGGGAATAAAATAATACTGATATTGATGATACCCAAAAGACAATACATGTAGTACTGCTAGCATTAGATAACAGAAAAAGTGGCAACAAAAAGGAAGAGACAATATTTGAAAATGCTAACATTCCAAAATTTATCAAAGACATTGAATTTATCAGAATCATCAATTCAAAAAGGACAATAAGTCTAATATTGAACAGACATATGTAAATCTCCATCTATGACATATATGTTTGCAAGACATTAAAAACAAATAGGTTTTAAAAATGAACAAAAGAAAGAGATAAACTGCAAAGAGGTGACAGAATAGTAGCAGAATTCTCAGCAGCAAAACTAAACGCTGGAAAATAATATTTTCCAAGTGCTAAAAAGGGAAACAACTCTTAGCATCCTCAGCCAATATGAGCTATTATTCAAGAGTGAGAGCAAAATAAAACTATTTTGAGTCTGGGGTAAAGAGAATGTACTAATTTCCTACATTTATTAGAAGTATAACTAAAGGGTATACCTCAGGAGGGAGAAAATTCCTAGAAAGGAGTAGGATAGGAAAAGCCTTTGTGAGTAATAAAACTGATGAAACTAGAGATTTATGTAAATGGATATTGATTATCTAAAGCAATAACAGCCAATACTATATTAAGGTGTAAAATGGGTGAGTTATTGTGAATATGGCACTTACGGCCTTTGCATTTGTTATTCAGGAGAAGAGAATAGCACTAATCAAACCTGGGCTTCACTGAGTCAAGTGTGGATATTAAAAATGTAGGGAAACTTTTAAAAATTAAAAATACAAGTCGAGTAAAAGGATGTAAGAATACTTGATTAAATAGAAAGTGGGATAGAGTGAAAGATTAGAAATTGTGAATTAATAAAAAAGTTAATTAGCACAAAATAACATGGTGGAATTTTTTCCAAACTTATCAATAATCATAATTGTTAACAAAAATATTTTATTTTAAAAAATCAATGTCAGGAAAAAAGTCTCATCCAGCTACATAATATAAAGTGCTGATAATGATAAGAAGAAAAAAATACAGCAAACAAATTTTAACTGACCAAAAGCTGATACAGCTTTATAGAATGATAATATCATTCTACTCTTAGGAAGAGTTTTCCCTTTTCACTGTGTATTTTTTTATGAGCTGCAAAACCTCTAAAGTGCCTAGGAACAAGCCTTATATTCACATGTACATACATACATATATGTGTGTCTGTAAAATATGTATTACAAAAATTATGAAACTTTGTTTTAATAGATTAAAGAATGTCTTATTCCATAACCGAAATTCAATTTTCAATTCTGGGAAGATGAGGGATTTAACTATCAATAGAAAAACGTTAAAATTTTAGCAAAAACTATAGGCAATATCTTTATCAATTTACTATAAAACCATAGTAATTAAGATAGTATAATATTGGCATAGGCATAGACAAAAACTTAGTAAAACAGAGCCTTGAAACTAACTCATATGTATATGTGAACATGATACATGGTGAAGATGATATTACAGATAAGTGGAGAATAGATTCAATAAATGACACGTCAATTAATCACATGAGAAAGATAAAACTGCATAACTAAATCATGTGCTATTCAGAAAATTAATTTCAAATGGACAAAATACCTAAACTAAAAACCAAAATTTTTAAAGTAGTTAGAAGAACCATAGATAAATACAAGTAAGACTTTAGAGTACAAAACAATTTCTTAAAAAAATACAAACTAAAAGGAAAAAAGTAATGAAGATTGGTGCTGCCTGATTAAAATGATGCATAGAAAAGCAGTTAACTTAAACAAAATGAAAATCTGTGAACTGGAATGTGATTTTTGCATCCTATATAAAATAAGAAAGAATTAATATCCATAATAGACACAGAACTGCAAATCACTAGGGTTAAACAATTAATAGAAAATATGAGGAGAATATAAACAGAAAATTCAGAGGAGAAAATCGATGGACAGGAAGATAAAATATATTATCAACCTTAATAGTACATTATCAACCTTAGTAACTAAATCAATTGATATTAAAATAATCACAATGTATAATTTCATGACTCAGGAAAAATACTAAGTCTGCTAGCACTAAGTGTTGACAATGTGGGAAAATAAGGACACTTACAGAGCTTAAATTATTAGAATGACTTTGGAGAGCAATTAGGCAAAATGTGGATAGTCACCCTAAGCCTTGACCAAACTGTGTGTGTGTGTGTGTGTGTGTGTGTGTGTGTGTGTGTGTGTGTGTAGAAGTATTTTCAAGTTGGGTGCAGTGGCTCATGTCAGTAGCTACTCAGGAGGCTGAGGCAGAAGTATTGCTTGAATCCAGAAGTTTGAGGCCAGCCTGGGCAACACAGTGAGACCCCACCTCTGAAAACAAAAAGAAAGTAAATATTTTCATGTACACATTTTGTGGTATGTTGAATTATATACATAAACTTAATTGTATACTTAATAAGGAGCTGCCACTGTGATCATTTTTTAGAAAGTGGAATTTACCTTTAAGAAAATGCTTTGGGTAAGTACTTAGAAAATTGCTTGAAAAAAGCATTTGTATAATTTGGGTGATCATTTTATAGCAGAGACTACACTAAATCAGGCCTAGTTACAAAGCTTAATAAATTCCAATAACTGTATGAATAGTTTTTAAAAAGTTGTTACAGAT
>NW_016107332.1:4937329-4975216 GCF_001604975.1 Cebus imitator
TTTTTTCTCTAATCTTGTCTTTTTGTTTTATTTCATGAAGTTGGTCTTGGACCTCTAATGTCTTTTCTTCTGCTTGATCAATTCAGCTGTTAAAACTTGTGCATAGTTCGCGAAGTTCTCGTGTTGTATTTTTCAGCTCCATTAATTCACTTATATTCCTCTCTAAATTGTGTGTTATTTTTAATATTTCGTCATTGTGGATTTTTTTAAGTCCATGAAATGAAGGTTGCTGACTTTGCATACAGTACCATCCAAAATAATCCACTCACAAATATGCCCTCCCACTCGAATACACTTCTTTCTATATATCAGTTCTTTCACCTTCTCATATGTAAGAGGAGTATGTTTTATTTCTTTTTCCAAATGCTAGCCTTGACCTCTGCCATTTGGATTCCAAGATGGAGAGGGATTATAGAGAGTTCCTAACCCTTGTTTGTTTTAAGAAACTTTCTCTTTTTACTGAACTTCACAGTATTTCTCTCTTTACTGAGTTCACTGTTTAGAAGGATAAAAAGGAATGCAAACCTCTCTTATATGTACTGATCACTTTGAAAACTATTCTATTTCTTTCATTAATTTATCTTCCAAACTAGGGAGGTTCTAATTTTAAAAAGGACTAAGAGTTTTAATGAAATACAAATTAAAATTTAGCAAACAATATTAAAAATGCTAACAAGGTTATACTAAATATAATATGTATTCATTTAAAATTTCCCTTGCTAGTACCTGAAAATGCTGAGATATGTTGTACAGTGAGTCCCATTTGGAGTGATGTTAAAGGGCAGAGATCTAACTGGAAACTGCATATTTGAGGTTCTGTCCAGTGCTCAGCTACTCCACCCTATTGAAACTGAGTTACTCATATTTCTGGTGTGCTGCTCTAATTTTGTGGAATGTAAATGGACTAAATTATTCAATCAAAAGACATAGTGTGGCTAAATGGATTAAAACACCAATCCCAACTATCTGCTGCTTACAAGAAACATACTTCACCTATAAAGACACCCATAAATGGAAAATAAAGGCATGCAAATAAATATTCCACACAAATGAAAACTAAAAGAAAGGGCAAGAGTAGCTATAATTTATTACATAGAATATATTTCAAGAAAAAAGAGACAAAGAAGGTCATTATATATTGAAAAAGGTGTCAGTTCAGCAAGAAGATATAACAATTATAAATATATATGTGTCCAACACTGGAGCACCCACATATAAGAAACAAATATTATCAGAACTGGAAAAAATAGATAGACTTCAACATGATAATAGCTGGAAACTTCATCGCCCCATTTTTAGTGTTGGACAGATAATCCAGATAGTAAATCAACAAAGAAACATCAGACTTAATTTGCAGTATAAACCAAATGGCCCTGATAGATATTTACAGAAAATTTTATCCAACAGCTATAGAATACCTATTCTTTTTCTCAATACATGGAACATTCTCAATTATAGACCATGTGTTAGTTCATAAAACAAACCTTTAAAATCTCAGGCTTGGTGCATGGTGGTTTTCACCTGTAATCCCAGCACTTTGAGAGGTCGAGGTGGGAAGATCACAGGAGTTCAAGAGTTTGAGACTAGCATGGATGACATAATGAGACCCCCATCTCTAAAAAATTAAAAATTAGTGAGGTTTGGTGGCATGTGCCTGTAGTCCCAGTTACTTGAGGGGCTAAGGCAGGAGCATCTCTTGAGCCTAAGAGATCAAGGCTGCAGTGAGCCATGATTGTGCCACTGCACTCCATCCTGGGCAGCAGAGTGATAACATGTCTCAATAAATTACTACATAAATAAACAACAGATAATAAATAAATAAATTTGAAAAAACTAAAACCATATCAAATATCTTCTTTGACCTCAATAGACTAAAACTGGAATTCAGTAAGAAGAGGAACTTTGGAAACTTTACAAATGCTTGGAAATTAAACAGTATGCTCCCAAATGACCAGGGGTCAGTGAAGAACTGAAGAAGGAAATTTTAAAATTTATTGAGTCAAATGAAAATGAAAATTCCAAATTCCAAAACCTATGAGATATAGCAAAAGCAGTACTAAGAGGAAAATTCATAGGAATAATCACTTACATCAGAAGAAAGTAGAAAATGATTAATGAATTAATTATATGATAAATCAATAATTTATAAAATCTGGATCTTTAGCTATTCTCTGTTAATTGGAGATATCACTTGCCCAACTCAGCTATTAATGAAAATAAAATGATCTACCACTATGAAAGGGCTTTATCAAAGAAAGGCCTTTAAATATGGGATATTATTAAGTAAAGTTTCTCTTCTCATGATTGCTAAAGTGAGCCCATTTAGCCCTTTGCTTTCAACTCTATTCCTATGATAAAAATAAATCTACCACTTCTTTGCATTTCTTGACACTGCTTGGAGGCCTTTTCTCTTCCTTACAATCCAAATTCCCCTCATACTTCAAGGTTTGTTCTAACTCCCACTACATTGACATTTCCCCCATTTTTTCCCAGGTGTACTGATCTCTTTTATTGTATACTCACTGCCCCAACAACAAAAAGTCACTTACCTTTTCTGAGTAACAGTAAGTAAATTCTATAAATAATTTTTTTCTTAGAATATCAAAATGGGTTATAAATCTAAGTATAAAAATTCACCATGGCATGTGTATACCTATATAACAAACCTGCACGTTCTGCACATGTACCCCAGAATTTTACTAATAATAATAAAATTAAAAATTACACTCAGAAAAGAAAAAAAAAAGGCAGCACCCAGCTAGAGGGAGACTTCTTTCATGCCAAGCTGAATATGCTACTTGAATATAAGAATATATGAAGACTTTGGCTAAAACCCTAAAGGAGACATTCTGCAATAAACAACCTGATACCCTTTTATCTTGTCACACAGTACAAAAACTCACAATAATTTTAAGATGTAGTCTGCTGTTTTGTACACAAAGTTTCCACTATTGTCTGCATAAGAAGAATAGGATCAAGCACACTTTAAGTGGAAGAGCTTTGCTCACACAGGTAGTTCTCCATTTTTTCTTTTTTTACTTTTATTTCAGTTTTGGGGAGTACATGCAAAGGTTTGCTACATAGGTAAACATGTATCATGGAAGTTTGTTGTACATATTGTGTCATCGCCCAGATATGAAGCCCAGTACCCAATAGTTACCTTTTCTGTTCCTCTCTCTCCTCCTACCCTCCCCCATCAAGTAGACCCCAGTGTCTTTTGTTTCCTTCTTTATTTACATAACTTCTTATCATTTAGTTTCCACTTATAAGTAAGAACATGCAATATTTGTTTTTCTTTCCTATGTTACTTTGCTAATAGCCTCTGCCACCATCCATCCATGTTTCAGTAAAAGACATAATCTCATTCTTTTTATGGCTTCATAGTATTCCATGGTGTATATGCACCATATTTTCTTTATCCAATCTGTATTGCTGGGCATTTAGGTTGATTCTATGTCTTTGCTATTGTGTATAGTGCTATAATGAACATTTGCATGCATGTCTTTATGGCAGAATGATTTGTATTCCTCTAATGTGTACCTGATAATAGGATTGCTGGGTTGAATATTCTGATTTTAGCTCTTTGACGAATCACCATGATGCTTTCCACAATGGTTGAACTAATTTACGCTCCCACCAACAGTATATAAGTTTTCCCTTTTCTCTGCAATCTCACCAGCATCTAGTACTTTTTGACTTTTAAATAGTAGCCATTCTGAATGGTATGAGATAGTATCTCATTGTGATTCTGATTTGAATTTTTCTAATGGTCAGTGATACTAAGATTTTTTTCATGTGCTTGTTGGCTGCATGGATGTCTTCTTTTTTTGATTTCATATGAATTTTAAAATATTTTTTTCCAGTTCTGCGAAGAATGTCATTGGTAATTTGATAGGAATAGTGTAGAGCCTGTACAATACTATGGGTTGTATAGCCATTTTAATAATATTGATTATTCCTATCCATGAACATGGGATGTTTTTCCATATGTTTGTATCTTCTCCAATTATTTTGAGCAATGTTTCATAATTCTCATTGTACAGATCTTTCACCTCCTTGGTTAGCTGTTTCATAGGTAGTTTTTTTCTGTTTGTGGCAATTGTGAATGGGATGTCTTTCTGATTTGGCTCTCAGTTTGGCTGTTATTGGTATATAGGAATGCTGGTGATTTTCATACATTGATTTTGTAAAGACATAACTTTGCTGAAGTTGTTTATCAGCTGAAGAACTTTTGGGCTGAGACTGTGGGGTTTTCTAGATATAGAATCATGTCATCTGAAAATAGATTTGCTGTCTTCCTATTTGGATGCCATTTATTTCTTTATCTTTCCTGATTGTTCTGGCCAGGACTTCCAATACTATGTTGAATAGAAGTGGTGAGAGAGGGCATCCTTGTCTTGTGCCAGTTTTCAAGGGGAGATGTTACCAGCTTTTGCCCATCAGTATCATGTTGGCTGTGGGTTTATCATACAAGGCTTTTATTATTTTGAGCTATATTCTTTCAATAACCTAGTTCATTGATATTTTTTAACATGAAGGGGTGTTTAGTTTTATCAGGAACTTTTTATTTCTCTATTGAGATAATCACATGTTTTTTGTTTTTAGTTCTGTTTATGTGATGAATCACATTTATTGATTTGCATATTTTGAACCAACTTTGTATTCTGAAAATGAAGCCTACTTGATCATAGTGGATTTGCTTTTTGATGTTCTCATGGATTCAGTTTGCAACTATTTTGTTGAGAGATTTTTACATCGATCTTTATTAAGGATACTATCCTGAAGTTTTCTTTTTTTGTTGTTTCTCTGACGGGTTTTGGTATCAAGAGAATTCTGGCCTCATAGAATGAGTTGGGGAAAAGACCCTCCGCAATTTTTTGGAATAGTTTCCATAGAAATGTAGCAGCTCTAATTTTTCAAGGCAGTCTTTAAAAAGTAAAAGTCAAAACACACAACAGCTTAATAAGATAGTAGAGTTTTTGAATTATTTTTAGGTGTTTCCTCATCTCCAATTATTTTCTAGAGATTAATTTAAAACAATTAAAACAACCCATGTGCATTTTTGTATGTATATATGTAAAATATTTATATACACTAATTTAATAGTAATATTTTGCTGAATATATACCCAAAAGAAAAGAAAACATGCTACCAAAAAAGACACACTCATTTGCATGCACATTGCTGTGCTATTCAGAATAACAAAGTCATGGAATCAATGTGGGTGCCCATCAATGATAGATTAGATAAAGAAAATGTGTAAATGTATACCATGGAATACTATGCAGCAATAATGCAGAACAAAATTATGTCCCTTGCTGTAGTGGGGAGACCCATAATTGCTGAGGCAGGAGCCAGAAGGCTCAGCATATTCCTGTATAAATAATGAATAAGAAAGTCTCAATGAACTAGAAATAAAATCATAATTGTTAATAGTTATTCACAGATCTTAGTTATTCATAGATGATCCTAATTCTTTTACTAATACCTTTCAGGCCTTGAAGTGTGAACCTGGGGCGACACTGTGAAAGGAATGACCCTAAGTCAGGATGCTTTAAGCCCTCTGTCTTGCCCATGTGAGGGCTGCTGGAGGGCGCCTAGGCAGTTGCAGCAGCGCTAGCACTGGGAAAGCGCCTGCTGTTTAGCCAGCTAGGGAAGGAGACGTCCAAGATGGCCAAGATGTCTCCTTCTTAGGGGGTTTGGTGGTGGGCAGAATGGTTAGGAGAAAACTCAGTTCCTCTAAGCTGTTGCTGTAGGCCTGATGGCTGTCAGGTAGGCCCGCAGACATCCGGGGGCTTACTTGTCTCTAAGTGATGCTGTGTTTCAGTGGTCGCATTCCATGTCCACTCTCATGTTCTGCTTCTGCACGTGGTTCCTTTTTTCTTAGAAGAGATAATCAGTAAAAGTAATATAAATCTTAATGTCTTTGTTCTTTCTTAACAAGTATGGAAAAGTGCTGACGCATTATGCTCCTTACCTTATCTCAGCTACCTGAATGTCTTGGGCCCCTACCTATATGACACGTGATGTGCTGACCCTATCACCGACCACCAAGACCACACCCTATCTACCCTGCCCCCAGCTTTGTACTCAATTTAAGTCAGAGCATCTAGGCACTTGGGCTACTGCCAGACTCCGCACTTTGGTTGGCAGTGGACCCTGGGGCCCAAACTCTCTTTATCTCTGTATTTTCTCCCTTTTAGTTCCACAGTTTCTCGTCTCCACACCAGCAGAAAGGGGCTCAAAGGACCCTGTAGGGCTAGACCCTACACCTTGCAGCAACATAGGTGAAGGGTATATTCCTATGCAAATTAATGCAGGAACAGAAAACCAAATACTGCATGTTTTCACTTGTAAGTGGGAGTAAGGCATCGAGCACAAATGGACATATATATGGGGAAAAAAGACAATAGGGACTACTAGAGGATGGAGGGAGGTGGTTGGGTTAAAAAAAGCTACCTATTGGGTACTATGCTTACTACCAGGGTGGTGAGGTTTGTACTTCAAAACCCAGCATTGTGCAGTATTCCCATGTAACAAATCTGCACATGTACTCCCAGTATCTAAAATGAAACTTGAATATATATTTTAAAACCTTACTTTGGCTTTAATTTTTAAAAACACTTTGGCACCCACCAATATAGTTAATTGGTAATGCAGTTATGCTATGGGGCTTTGGAGCTTCCACTATAGTATAAAGATTCTACTGAAAGGTTATCTATTGTAGCATAATATATTGTCTCAAAACTTTGTGGCCTAAAACAACACAGATTTATTATCTACAAAGTTTTCTGTGGGCCAGGAATAGAGATATGAGTTACTATGGCCCTCTGGTTTCGGGTCTGTCACAGAGCTGTAATCAAGACTCAGCTGTGAAAAGTGCTGCTTGCATGCCAACTGGCACTTCTTTTGGCTTGTTGGACTGTTGACCTCAGTTCTTGGATGATTGATGATTGGAGGAATTCTTCAATTCATTGCTTTCTGGGCTTCCCTATATGTTAGCTCATAGCATGATAGCTTGCACTTCAGAGTGTGAGCAAGTAAATAATCTCTTATGATTTGAACTCTGATGTGACAACCCATCACTTTTTTTTCATATTCTATTATTAGGAGAGTTACATGTACCAGCCTATACACAAAGAGAGGGGATTACATAGAATATGAACATCAGGAAACAGGGATCACTGAGAATCATTCAGAAGCTGTCTACCACTTATAAAAGAAACACTATGGGAGGCCAAGGCGGGCAGATCACAAAGTCAAGAGATTGAGATCATCCTGGCCAACATGGCAAGACCTGGTCTCTACTAAAAATACAAAAATTAACTGGGCATTGTGGCAGATACCTGTAATTCCAGCTACTCGGGAGGCTGAGGCAGGAGAATTGCTTGAATCTGGGAGGTGGAGGTTGCAGTGAGCCTAGATCATGGTACTGCACTGCAACCTGGCAATAGAGTGAGAATCCATCTCGAAAAAATTTTTTTTTTAAATCTGGAAATTGGAGTCTGAGATTCTGAAGGTATATTTTGGATAAAATGTTCCTCAATTACAGGATCTCGAAAAAAAAAAAAAAAAAAGAAAGAAAAGAAAAGAAAGAAAGAAATACTACATCATAGGCCACCTATAATCCATCAGTAGCAGTAGTATCATGAAGGATAATAAATGTTTATTGATTACTTCCAATGTACAGTGTATTGGTCTCAATTAAGTATTCAAAGAGATACTGTTAGTTTTTAAGAAAGACAACCGCAAACACAGAAATATTTTATCTTAAAAATACTTTTCCTTTTTGAATAAAATAGTAATTTAATAAATACAAATATGAAATGGCATGTTTGCATAATCAAATTTAGGAAAGATGTATTAGTGTATTCTTTAGAATGCGGCTAGATTTAACTTTTTAGAATTCAGCTAGTGACTTAGGAATACAAAGTGCTGAAAAATATTACAATTCTATATGAACTGATTTATCTGATACCTGAGCCAAGGATGTATTATGATGCACAGATTCAAAAAGATTTTTACACTGTAATGGTGAATGCCATTACCAAGTTGTATATTTCTTTTTTTCACAGGATTCCATGCTAAAAATGAGTTTATTTGGATATGCCACTTTGAGCTATATTTTTCTTTACAGCATTCCAAAAGGAGTTTAAATATGAGAAAAAAATGTAACACAAATAGCTATATTTGTAAATGTAATGTACATAGGCTTAATTTATAGCAGCTACATAGAAAGTCAATTAATTGATCCCAAATTTTAGTTTCTTAGAATCCAGAAAAGATGTGAAGGTCTTCTGGGTTCATTATTTTACTTCAATTGTATTTCTGATTTGCTTCAATCATAGCCTTTATCAGTCTAGTTGCATTCTAGTTATTTATAACTTAATATACTAATGGCCATAATACTTTCCAGGACTAACTCTAGATCCAGGATACTTCAGGCAAATGAGATTTGATTGCCTTAATTAGAGACAGTTCTTAGTGAGAAATGTTTTCCTTCGGGGCTGAGCAGTGGCAAGTGCTTGAGCAAGAGGTTGGAGCCAAGGCCTTAAAAGGAATATATTTTTTTAAAAAAACTGCTGGTTTTACATTTAACATATTCCCATCTTTGATAGTTCATCAAATACAAATGTCTGGTTTCAGATGAGTCTGGTTTAGTAAAAGAACATTTAAAAAGGATAAATATTCCATTTCTTCTAAAAGAATGTAATTTATATGTATTTTATCAAGTAGCAAATTTATATTTTGCATCCAGCTATACCATCATATAGCAGATTGAATAAAGAACATATCACACCTTTATGAAAAATTAATTGACCATAAATGCATAAATTTATATCTAGCCTCTCTATTTTCTTCCACTGATTTACATATCTGGCTTTATGCCAGTACCACAATGTTTTGATTATTGTTGCTTTGTTCTTTTTGCCCAAGATTGATTGGGCTATTTGTGGTATTTTTGCGGTTTCAGATGAATTTTAGGATTGCCTTTTGCATTTCTGTAAAAACTATCATTTGAATTTTAATAGAGATTACACTCAGTATATAGATTGCTTTGAGTGGTATGGGTATTATAACAATAACAATTGTTTTCATTTATGAATACGAGATGCCTTTCAATTTGTATATTTTAAATTTTCCTTCAAAATGTTTTGTAGTTTTCATCATATAAGTGTTTTGCCTCATTAGTGTTTTCTAATTTCTTCAAAAATTTAGGAAATAGTCTCATTTACAATAGCACTAAATTATAAATTAGATTATATTTCTAATTAAAATAACATTATTAATTTTTATGTGTTGATTTGTATCCTATAACTTTACTGATTTTTTTTATTCTAACCTTTTTTTGGTGGAATCTTTCATGTTTTCTCTGAAAAAGATCATGTTATCAGCAAATAGAAACACTTTAACATTTTTCTTTTTCATTTGGATGCCTTTTATTGTATTATTTCACCTAATTGCTCACTAGAAATTCCAGTACTGTGTTGAATAGAAACTGATAACTTAAACTTAATCACACACAATAACTCTTCTCTCTTCTTGCTAAGTTCTGGATTGGAGAGAGAAAGTTTTCAAATTTTTGCCATTATGTTGGTATGATGTTAGCTGTGGGCGTGTCATATGTGGTCTTTATTATATTGAGATACTTTCCTTCTATTCCTAGTTTATTATGTTTTGAGATAAGGGCCTCACTCTGTCGCTCAGGCTAGAGTGCAGTGGCATGATCTCTGCTCACTGCAACCGCAGCCTCCTGGGCTCAAGCGATCTTCCCACATCAGCTTCCTGAGTATCTGGGAACCCATGTGCATGCCACCATACCCAGCTAATTTGTTTTAGTTTTGGTAGAGATGATGTTTTGCCATCTCTACCAAAAATAGCAGTGAGCAGATTGTTTGAGCTTTGGAGTTGGAGGCCCAGCTGGGTCTTGAACTCCTGAGCTAAAGTGATCTGCCCACCTCAGCCTCTCAAAGTGCTTGGATTACAGACGTGAGCCACACGGCCCAGCTATTCCTAGTTTATTGAGGGTGTTGTATTATGTAAGGGAATTTAATTTTGCCAAATGCTTTTTCTGCATCTACTTAAATTATCATGTGATTTTTTTACCTTTTATTCTTTAATGTGATATATAACATTAATTAATTTTTGAATGTCGAACCATCCTTGCATCTCAGGAATAAAAACAAACTTGGTCATGGTGTATAATCCTTTTATTGAGCTATTGGATTCAGTTTATTAGTACTTTGTATGTTTTGCATCAATAATCATTGATCTGCAGTTTTATTTTTTTGTAGTATCATCTGACTTTGATATCATGGTAATGTTGATCCCATAAAATGAGTTTGGAAGTGTTTTTCTTCAATTTTGTGAAATAATTTAAAAAAAGGTTACCATGTGTTCTTTAAATGTTTGTTAGAATTCATCAGTGAAGCCATTTTTTCTTGGCTTTTCTTTAGTGGGAGATTTTAAAATTATGGATTCAACCACTGTATTACTTATAGATCTGTTCAAATTTCTTTCTGTTTCTTCATGATTCAGTCTGGATAGGTTGTATGTCTCTAGAAATATATTCCTTTATTGTAGACTATAGAGAGTGTTGGGATAAATTGTTTATAGTTGTCTTATGATTTTTCAATTTCTGTGGTATCAGTTACAATTTTTTCTTTTATTTGAATCTTCTGTCTTTTTTTCTTATTTAATCTAGGTAAGGATTTATCAATTTTGTTTATCATTTCAAAAATTCAACTTATAGTTTTGTTGACATTTCCTATTGTTTTTGTACTTTTTATTCTTATGTAATATTTGCTATTTATTTTTCTGCTAATTTTGGGTTTAATTTGTTCTTCAATAGATCTTTGAGGTTCAAGGGTAGCTTGTTTAGTTGAGATCTTCTTTTTTAATACAGGCATTTATTACTGTAAACTTCCCTTAGTATTTTGCTGCATCGCATAAGGTTTGGTACGTTGTGCTTTTGTTTTCATTTGTCTTGAAGTATTTTCTAATTTCCTTTTTAATTTCTTCTTTGACCCAAAGGTTGTTCTAGGATGTTATTTAATTTCCACATATTTGTAAATTTTCCATGATTCCTTCTGTTACTGATTTCTGGTTTTATTCCATTGTGGTCAGAATAGATGCTTGGTATAATTTCAGTCTTCTTAACTTTTTAAAGACTTTTTTATGATATAACACGTAAACTATCCTATACTTCTATGTGCACTTGAAAAAATTGTTTATTCTATTACTGTTTGGTGGGATAATCTGCATATGTCTGTTAGATCCATGTGACCTGTAGTATTGTTCAGGTTCTCTGTTTCCTTATTGATATTTTGTCTGGATGTTCTATCCAGTTCTGAAAGTGAGATATTGAATTATCCTGCTATTATTATATAGCTGTGTATTTTTCGCTTCAGTTTGGTCAGTGTTTGCTTTATACAGTTAGGTGATCTGATGTTAGGTGTATATATAACTGTAATTCTTATATTTCCCAGTGTATTGACCTTTTGATTATTATATAATACCTCTCTTTGTCTATAACAGTTTTTTCAGTTAAGTGTATTTTTTTCTGATGTAAATTTAATGTTCCCTTTTCTTCTCTGGTTACACTTTGCATGGCATTTTTTCTTCCATTCCCTCAATTTCGGCCTATATATGTCCTTAAAGTGAGTTTCTTGAGAACAGCAAATAGTTGAACCGTGTTTTGAACTTTTAATTCATTCATCCGTTCTATGTCTTTAGATTGAGAAGCGTAATATATTAACACATTTAAAGTAATTACTGATAGAGAAGGATTTACTATCATCATTTTTTAAATTACTTTCTATTCGTCTTACAGTTCTTTATTCTGCTTTCCCTTTCTTCCTCTCTTCCCTTATTTTTTTTTTAACTTTTGTATTGATAGGCTTTGATTCCTTTTTTTTTTAAATGTAACTACTATAAATATTTTTTGTAGATACCTTGTGGTTTATATAAAATTTGTAATAATAATCTATTTTAAACTAATAAGTTACATTTAATCATACACAATAACTCCTCTCTCCTCCAACACTTTGTTATAGTTATCACAATTTACTTCTCTTCATATTGTGTATGTTTTAATGTATTTTTGTTGTTATTATTTTCAGTACTTTTGTCTTAACTTTTATACTGGAACTAAAGGTGATCAACCTGTCACCATTACAGTAATACAATATTTTGTAATTGTCTACATATTTACCTTTACCAATGATTTCCATACTTTCTTATGCTATCATGTTGCTATTTAGTATCCTTTTATTTCAACTTGAAGAACTTCCATTAGAATTTCTTGTAAAGTTAGGTCAAACAGTGATGAATTATATAAGCTTTTTTATTTGTCTAGAAATGTCTTTATCTCTCCTTGGTTTTTGGACATTTTGCTAGGAATTTTATTCTTAATTACCAGGTTCTTTTCCTTTTAGTACTTTGACTATACTAGCCCAGTCTCTTCTGGCTTGTGAGGTTTCTGCTGAAAAATCTTACAGACTTGTAGAGATTTCCTTATATGCAGTAAGACAATTTTCTCTTGATGCTTCAAATATTCTTTTTGCCTTTTTTTTTTTGACAATTTGTTTACAATGCATTTTGGTGTAGATTTGTTTGGGTTAATTTAATTTTTTTTTAGGGCTTCTTATATCTATAACTTCATTTTTTCCTCAGATTTGGGAAGTTTTCAGCCATTATTTATTTGAATATGCCTTCTTATTCTTTCTCACTCTCTCTTCTCATAGTATTCCTACAATGCATAAACTGGAATGCTTGACAGTGTCTCATAAGCCCCTTAAGCTTTCTTCATCCTTTTAAATTTTTTTATTCTTTTTGCTCCTTTGACTGAATTACTTTTAGTATTCTGTCTTTGAGTTTGCTAATCTTTTCCTCTGCTTAATCTAGCCATCTGTGGAAGCCTCTGGTTAATGTTTTAGTTCATTTATTGTGTTCTTCAGCTCTGTGAATTTGTTTTGCTACAGCTTTATAATTTGTATTTCTTTGTTGAAGTTCTCACTTTTTTCTTGCACTGTTTCCTGACTTTGATGAGTATCTTTATGACAATTATTTTGAATTTACTTTTATTAATAGTTAAATAACTTCATCTTATTAGGTTCAGTTCCTGGAGGTTTATGTTGTTCCTTTGCTTGGAACAGGTTTGCCTGATTCTTCTTTAGTATGTTTATTTCTGCACATTAGACAAAGCGGCCACCTCTCCTAGTGCAGTTATATCTACACATTAGACAAAGCAACCACTTCTCCTAGTCTTCATGGACTGGCTTCATATAGAATAAGACCACCACTAACTGCCCCAGCCAGAGAGTCTTATGTTCTTTAAAACTTTCTTGAGAGTCAACCCCATTTCTTTGTTCTTTGTAACCCTCAGGCATCTTGAGTATTCCAGGGCTTATAAGTGCACTGAGACAAACAAGACTAAAGCCTATTCCTTGGATGGTATCCAGAAAAATGAAATTGTTAGATGTTCTATCTAACTAATTTCCTTTCCAGTGAGAAGCTGGGAGCTAGGAATTTTCATCTGCTTGGCCTGTGCTAAACCAGGAATGGAAGGTCTATGGTGACTGCCTTTCCAAATCTCTGTCCTTGTACTCACTTTCTCCCAGGAGGACAGATTATACCAAGTCCCACTAGTACTCTGAGGCAGGCAAATCAGAAGCCAGTCCCCAAAAAAGTTGTGGTATTTGATGTCTGGCCTAACTCTCTCCCTTCCTAGGGAGAAGCAGGATACTATGGTTTACTCTATGCTGTGCTGGAAGGTAGAGCTAAGGTGTCTACCAGTATAAGTTGCTATCCCTTTCCTCTCTCAGACAGCTAGACTGTGCCAAACCCATCATAAATTCAAGGCTGTCAGGAAAGGTGCAAGTTCTTGGGAAGTCCTGGAAAAGTTGGGGCATTACACTTACTGATCAAATTTTTTTCTCTCAGAGGAAAGCTGAGAGCTGGGAATTTTTATCTGCTAATTTCGTGTTTGATAGGGGGGGAAGAGTTATAGCATTTAACAGTCCAGGCTGCTATTGTTATTCTCCCTAGGTAGCTAGATTATGTTGAACCCATCAGAGCTCCAAGATTGGAAAAACAGAAGGCAGTCCTAGGATGAGTCCCCTTAGAATAGTTGGAGTTCTGTACATGTGAGCTAAACTTCTCTGGAAGAAGCTAGGAGTTAGGAGATCTCCTCCTAATCAAATTGTACTAGGCATGGGGTCAGGATTCCAATGAGAAAGTGTCCTGAATCTCTGTACTGGCTTCAGAGAGTTTGATTTTGTATTTTTTTTAAATTTAAGATATATTGAAAAATGAAAGATGAATAATGGGACGGGACTTGTTCTATCTGTTATATAAAATACTATGTATTGTTTTTAAACTTATCTATTATTGGTACATTAATAGATAGTCTTGAAACAGAACAAAGGACTATATGCTGCTGAGATATGTTTCTGTTGTCCATACCTTTAAGTGCCAATCTAACCACCACAAATATCTCCCAAGTAGAGAAAATATGACAGTCATCAGGCAGGTGAGCCTGAGGTAGAGCCCAAAACTCTACCAGCTTAGGCAGAGAGACTTAAATAAGCTATGTATTCTCTCTACTAGATGCAGTGCTTGAGGGCCAGAGGCAGAGATATCTGGGTTGAGGATCAGATCACTGTAGAGCCCATAGAAATATTTGTCCTATGGGGTTCTGAGGTCACTCAAGGAGAAGGGAGTCTATGCCCTGTGACATTATAAATTGTGAGGACCTGGACATCTCTTTGGTTCCAATAAATCATATTCAATTGCATAGTTAATCTGACTTCTTGCTGTCAGTAAGGCTGGAGACTACATGAGCAGATTCATCCAAAAGAATGTGGCAATGGAGAGGCTTCATCCTGCACCTTGGACAGGAGACAATTATGTTACCTACTGGGTCACTC
Source organism: Cebus imitator (assembly GCF_001604975.1). Taxonomy (NCBI): domain Eukaryota; kingdom Metazoa; phylum Chordata; class Mammalia; order Primates; family Cebidae; genus Cebus; species Cebus imitator. Next base: position 4,952,260 of record NW_016107332.1, read on the forward strand.
ACTACTGGTTGAGAGGGGGAAAGTACACAGATTATCTACTGGTAGGTAGACAACTGGAACTACTAGAGGAGACATAAAGCAACTTAAACAAAGCAGAGCTTATAAAGACTAAATGAGTACTAAATATATCTTGGGATAAAAACTGATGTAATCTGAATTAAGAAATATTAGGAAATGAATTAAACACACACACACACACACACACACACACACACCCACCTTTCCACAAATACTATATTATATATTTGACTAACATATATATTTATTTGTATATATTTGACAAATATATATATAGACTATGTTGAACCCATCAGAGCTCCAATATTGGAAAGACAGAAGCCAGGACTAGGGTGAGTTCCCTTATGATAGTTGGGGTTCCGTTCATGTGAGCCATATATATATATATATATATATATATGCCATATATATATATATATATATATATATATATATATATGGAGAGAGAGAGAGAGAAAGACTAGACTATGGTGTGTGTGTATGATTATGGCATGGGAAACCAAAATGAAAATTTAACTAAAAGAAGAACAACTATAAAAAGGTATAGGAATGATGAAGAAAATGGAGGAAAGATGATAAACAGAAGAAAAAAAAGCAGATAGCAGGAGGCAATATTATACACCTGAGGACAAAAACACAGCTCACAAAGGTAGCAATAGTTCTGGGATCCCAAGAGAGGCAAAGTTGAAGAATAAAGAACGGTGTCAAGGAATAAACCTTGTAATGTATATATTAATAGTTAAATCTAGAAAACATCCACAAATCTATAAACATAATCCATCACATAAACAGAATCAAAAACTACATGATTATCTCAATAGATGCAGAGAAGGCCTTTGACAAAATTCAACAGCCCTTTATTATCGATGGATTGTAATGGATTGTATCTCAAAATAACATGAGCTATTTATGACAAACCCACAGCCAATATCATACTGAATGGGCAAAAACTGGAAACATTCCCTTTGAAAACTGGCACGAGACAATGATGCCTTCTTATCACTCCTATTCAACATAGTATTGGAAGCTCTGGCTAGACCATCAGGCAAGAGAAAGAAATAAAGGGTATTCAAATAGGAAGAGAGGATGTCAAATTGTCCCTGTTTGTAGATGACATGGTTGTATATTTAGAAAACCCCATTGTCTCAGCCCAAAACCCCCTTAAGCTGATAAGCAACTTCAACAAAGTCTCAGGATACAAAGTCAATGTGCAAAAATCACAAGCATTCCTATACACCAATAATAGACCAACAGAGAGCCAAATCATGAGTGAACTCCCATTCACAATTGCTGCAAAGAGAATAAAATATGAATACAACTAACAAAGGATGTGAAGGACCCCTTTAAAAAGAACCACAAACCACTTCTCAAGTAAATAAGAGAGGACACAAACAGATGTAAAAACATTCCATGCTCATGGTTAGGAAGAATCAATATTGTGAAAATGGCCATACTGCCCAAAGTAATTTGTAGATTCAATGCTATCACCATCAAGCTACCATTGACCTTCTTCACAAAATTGGAAAAAACCACCTTAAACTTCATATGGAACCAAAAAAGAGCCTGCATAGCCAAGACAATCCTAAGCAAAATCAGGTTTGTCAAAGATCAGATGCATCACACTACCTGACTTCAAACCATATTACAAGGCTACTGTAATCAAAACAGCATGGCACTGGTACTGAAACAGAGACATAAACCAATGGAACAGAACGGAGGCCTCAGAAAGAATGTCACACAACTACAACCATCTGATCTTTGACAAACCTGACAAAAACAAGCAATGGGGAAAGGATTCCCTATTTAATAAATGAGTTGGGAAAACTGGCTAGCCATATGCAGAAAGTTGAAACTGGATCCCTTCCTTACACTTTATACAAAAATTAACTCTAGATGGATTAAAGATTTAAACTTGAGGCCCAATGCCATAAAACCAGCAAAAGAAACTATCAATAGAGTGAACCAGAAACCAACAGAATGGGAAAACATTTTTACAATCTATCCATCTGACAAAGGGTTAATAACGAGAATCTACAATGAACCAAAACAGATTTACAAGGAAAAAAAAAAAACATTCAAAAGTGGGCAAAGGATATGAACAGACACTTTTCAAAAGAAGACATATATGAAGCTAACAAACATGAAAAAAGCTCATCGTCACTGGTCATTAGAGAAATACAAATCAAAACTACATTGAGATATCACCTCACGCCAGTTAGAATGGTGATCATTAAAAAATCAGAAGACAACAGATGCTGGAGAGGATGTGGAGAAACAGGAATGCTTTAACCTGTTGGTAAGAGTGTAAATTAGTTCAACCATTGTGGAAGACAGTGTGGCGATCCTCAAGGATCTAGATCTAGAAATAACATCTGACCTAGCAATCCCATTACTCAGTATGTACCCAGAGGATTATAAATCATTCTATTATAAAGACACATGTGCACATATGTTCATTGTGGCACTGTTCATGATAGCAAAGACTTGGAACCAACCCAAATACCCATCAATGATAGACTGGATAAAGAAAATGTAGCACATATACAACATGGAATACTATGCACCATAAAAAGGATGAGTTTGTCTCCTTTGCAGGGACGTGGATGAAATGAAACCATCATTCTCAGCAAACTGACACAGAGCAGAAAACCAAACACTGCATGTTCTCACTCGTAAGTGGATGTTGAACAATGAGAACACATGGACACGGGGAGTGGAACATCACACACTGGGACCTGGAGGGTGGGGACTAGGGGAATAATAGCAGGGGTTAGGGGGATTGGGGAGTGATAGCATTAGGAGAAATACCTAATGTAGATAACGGGGTGATGGATGCAGCAAACCACCATCAGGGCACGTGTATACCTATGTAACAAACCTGCAGGATCTGCACATGTACTCCAGAACTTAAAGTAAAATAAATAAATAAAAATAGTTAAATGCTTAATGACAGAATGAACTAGAATATATCATACAAAGATGGAAAAATAAGAAACCTATAGCGGGGAAAAAAACTAATAATGATCCAGAAGCAAACATTTAAGTGACCTCGGCCAAAGTTAGCAGTAGCAGGGACAAAGACACGTTTTTCTAATGTTCTCTTAAAGTTCTCTTGAAATTGTCATGTGATTAGGTAACAAAGAGGGAAAAAATTCTTTAAATATTATCTCTTAGTGGCAGAGGAAGGAGCAGTAGGAAAACAGATCACCTTGATAAAGACTTATGGTTTGTATGTTGCTTTGATATAATAGCAGAGAAATAAAGTAATTGTGAAGATTATAAATTATAAAATAATTTGTTGTTAAATGAAAATGCCAGTAGAACTTTTAAATTAACAAAGGAAAAATTGAGCATGCATGATCAAACCTCATAAATAAAACTGAAGGAGAAGTAAAGAAAAACATAAAATACATGTACAGCATAAAGTGAGATGGATGTTTGAAAATCATACCAGTTTTTATATTAAATATTGACTTGTGAATTTTCTTCTTTGGAAAAGAGACTGTAAGGCTGAATTAAAAATAAAACCTATAATGTGTAAAATATCTAGTAAACCCAGTGACCAAAATAAAGTTATGTTAAGGAGTAACCATGCAAATACCAAAACAACAACACAAAAAAAGGAGTAGCAAGATCAAATAGAATTTAAAGTTAAAATCAGATATCAAATGAAGAAAAATGTCACAGTTTATCAAGTGATATAGTCATAAACCTACATATGGTTTATAAAAGCTACCAAATATAGAAATCATAAACTACACGACAAGGAAGAGGTACTTGAAAGATATTACATGAGAAGAAAGATGTCAATACAATTTTTTATGGACAGATTAGTAGAGAAAAAATAATTAGTACTACAGAGCAATGTTGCTCAATACAAAATGCAAGCCAATATGTAATTTTTGATATTCTAGTAGCCACATTAAAATAATTAAAAAGAAATAGATGAGATTAATTTTAATAATATATTTAACTCATTATATCCAAAATATTATCATTTTAGCAATTAATATAAAATTATTTAAATAAGTATTTTATATTCTTTTCATACTAAATCTCTAAGAACCTTTGTAGAGTTTACATTACCTCTCGGTTTAGTCACATTTCAAGTACACAATTTATATCTTACATACAATCTTACATTGAATAGATACAATCTGGCTAATACTCATTATTTTAGTCAGACTAGTTATAGGGAAATTATATATATATATGTATACATACACACACACACACACACAATATATACAACAAACATGATATAATAGAAATATGCAAACTATTTTATCCTCTGAATAGGAAGAATATATTTTCTTCTATGTATTTTTAATATTCACAAAATTTAACCATACATTTAGATATGAACAAAGGTTTAACATTTTTTAAATTGGAAGTTTTACTGGTCACATTTTTGACCCAGGAAAAGTAGGAAAAGTGAATGAAGAACGACCAGAATACTCACTCATTACAGATTTTTTTTTTTTTTTTTGAGATGGAGTTTCGCTCTTGTTACCCAGGCTGGAGTGCAATGGCACAATCTCGGCTCACCGCAACCTCCGCCTCCTAGGTTCAGGCAATTCTCCTGCCTCAGCCTCCTGAGTACAGATTTTAAAATGCTCCTGGATAATCTTTGGCTCAAAGACAAAATCAAACTGAAATTTTGTATCTCTGGAAACCAATGTAAGAATACTTTAGTTCATATTTGACACACAAAAAAATCGTTAGATTGGTTTAGGGTAGATTTATTCATTATTAAAGATGAAAAAATAAGACAAAAGTTTTAATAAACTAGAAATGTAACAAAATCAACCAAAATTGATTAGAAAAAAACCCTAATAAATATTTTTTAAATGAGTAAAATACAAAACAATTAATAAAGGATAAATAAGTGTAAGAGTTAGCTTTTGCAAGACATAAAATCTTCACAAGTTTCATCAATTGGAAAGAAAGCTGGCAGTAAAAAAATAGCACAAGCTTAAGAAGAAAGTAAAGTAATTTTTATAACAGTATTGTAGCACTATGACAATAAATATGAAATCTAGGGGAAATCAATGCTTTTTAGTAAACTATAACATATGAAAACTAATAAACAAATTGAATAGAATAAATAACCACAAAAAAGATTGCGAGGGTGATAGAGGCTGTTTAATTTAACTGCTAAAACCAGCCTGTCACATCAGAATACCTATGTTCAAATGTATTCTACCAAGTAATAGATATTTGAGCATAAGCAAGTCACATAAGCTTTGTCTGCCTTGATTTTCCCATTTGTAAAAATCAGATAATATTTCTTAATTCATTAGGTGACTAAAATTATCAAATGAATTAATAAATATGCAAGTTTAAGTTTTCCTAACACATAAAAATTTTGTGCAGCTGTTTGCTATTACCATTGCCATTTGGTAGCAGACTCTTTAAAGAAAAATAGAAAACATCAATTACTTAAATGTCATTATTATAAAAATGATAGGATTATTTCTTATTATGATATTAGTAGCCAAGCATATTAGTAAAATGTTAAAAATACATAGTTCTTTATGAACTTATAGTAAAAGATCTAAAATTACATGAAATCCAGCAGTGCATAAAAAAAATAGAATGTCAAGCAGATTTATTCCAATAATCCAAAAAGGTTTCAAAAGCATTAATTTCAAAGAAAGAAGTCATATGATTGTGTCAATAACTACTGAAAACACATTTGATAAAATACAGAGCCTATTCCTAATAAAATGTAGCAAAATAAGAATAGATGGAAATGACCGTAATACAATAAAATAACTTACCGTGAACCATAGCACATAAAAATTGTGAAATGCTAAATTCAATTCTAGAAAACCAGGTAAAGGAGAGGAGTGAGCACTTGAATAGAATATAATTATTTCTTCTTAGATGATAGAATTACACCTTCATAAAACGAGAGTCTAGTAAAAACCAATAAAATTACTAAAGTTTGCAAGTGACTTGATATCATATGATTTTTAAATTTTCTCTATGCTAGCATTAAGCACATTTAGATAGAAATGGGAAGCTTCCATTTATAAAAGCAACCAATATAAAGTTATTAAAGATCAGTTTAATGAAAGGTATAGTACTTATATGAATAATGTAGCATTACATTTAAATATATAAAATAATACATAAATAAAAAGATCTATCTTGTTTTATTATAAGAATATTTTATAACATCAAAATGTTAGATCTACATTGAATTAGAATATTTTCAATGAGAAGCTTTTGCAATTCCATTAGAATCTTTATGGAATTTTTTGAGCTCTATAAAATGATCTTCAAGTATATATGGAAAGATAAACATCAAAAATCAAGAAAATGAAAAATAAGATGTATGAGATCATGGCTTATTGAATTAATATATAATATAACTCTCATGAGTAAATTATGCTGCCTAGTCATGAAGTAATACTTTAGTGGAAGAGATTATAAAATACAGTTAAATATACACACAAACAAATACAATAGTACAATGAATAGTACAGCAAACTGTTTTCCGGAAATAAGTAGGACCTTCTAATTTACATGTTAAATTATAGAAATATTAACATTTTACATGTAAAATTATAAAACGTAAGTATATTTTTAAAAAATCTTCATAGACAATATTTAAAATCCTAGGAGCTGGGAATATTTTTTAACTGAAACAAGAGGTTATATATACAAGTGGATGGATGAGTAGCTAGACTGAAATATAGGTATATAGATATTCCTTTCTAAAAAATGAAACATAAAAATGATAGCAAGACAGTCAACTGACAAACTAGAAATAAGAAAAATATTCGCAATGTAAGAAAGCATTTATATTTACGTGATGAACTTTAACAAGCATATAATAACAAAAAATAACTCCAATAAAAATAAGGACAGGATATGAAAAGTCATTACCAAAAGGGTAAGTTAAAATGTTTAATAAAGTCATTTAAAATAACCATCAGTTTGAGAAGAATTAAAAGATGAATATTGCTGATGGAAATGCAGGGATAAGATTACTCTCATAGAATGCTCATGGTCAAGTTAATACACTATGATTTATCAATGAGCAAAACACCAAGAATAAATGCTTGTGGATAAGGGAACAGCAGAATAAACTGGAGTGCATCCACGCTATAGAATACTATGTAAGAATTTAGGAATCTTTAAGATCTACACTTGTTTGCCATTTCACCTGAACAGAGAGGTACAGATCAACTTCAAAAATATCGATTCAGTGATTAAAAACCAAAACAGCAACTTTAATGCCCTATTATCCTGCTACAAATTGTACATAAGCTTATTTTTTTTCAAGTGTTCAAAGCCCTTGGTGAATTCTCCACCTCCTTACTATGCATGGGAAATTTCCTTCTCATCTATATGCAATGAATAATAGTACTTAACAACAGATACTGAGACAAATATCTTTTAAAATTACCAAAGAAAATATATGTCAATTTTATTTTTATATGATTTTTATTTTGGGTAAATAATTAACTTCCTTTGTATATCCTATCTGGCATATATATTTTAAAATAAGACATCATCATCTTCTATGGCCTAATGAACAAAATTCAGTTAATTTTTCAATTCTTATATCTGCTTTACCCTTTGCTGCTCACACAATACAACTTTTAGAAAAAGGCTCTATTTAGCAGAGTGAAGGTTTGAGGGCACTGGGTACCTTGGATAGGGGGCAGAGTAGGAGTGTGCAGGAGAGAATCTCGAAGAAAACACACTCAAATTTATTGCTGGTTTTCTTAGAGCTGTGGCATCACAGGTAATTTAGATTCTTCTTTATAATTTTCTATATTTGTTAGGCAAGGATCACTCATTATTGTTATCACACGATACAAGAAAGATATATTTTTAACAGTAAGACCAGCAATGAAAACACATGGCTTAAAGAGATAAATATTTTTAGGGGTAGGGAGTTAGACAAAAATAATTGGTTTACGTTTTCTAGCTGTTAATATGAAAAAAGCAATCTGGTCAACAGGTCTAAATCTAATTATTCCTCCTTTCATCTCTGTGACATTCTGACAAGAGAAATCACGTTTTCCACTTGAGTAATTATTACTTATGTACATTTGCTCTTTGGTGCTTTGGGTAGAATAGAGCAGTTTAAGAATATTCAACATGTAGTCTAATAAAGTGAAAAGAGAGCCCAAATGAAAATGATTCTCTTAAGTTGGTTAATTCCTGACATAGTTATTGGTTTAATCATGCATTCCTTTTTGTTTTGAGTAGAGAAGTGATGCTAATGATTAAAATGTGTGTTGGTTGTACTCATGGTTCGAAACCTGTCATATTGCTAACAATTCAATTTTGGACATAAGTTCTGAGTCTCATTTTTCATTTGGAGTACAGAGATTATTTTCTTTTCTGTTAATGTAGCTAGCTTTGTGATAGTATGCATGAGATTTTTAATTATTGTCCTTTTCACAGTTTTGTATAACTTTCATGTTCTTGTCACAGAACCATATTAAGAGCCTCATAGAAACGATGAACAGAAAGCTCTGAGGCACATGGCTTTGGTAGTAATTAAATGGCAGCACATTTCAAAGCTATGGATATTTAATGTCTCCAAAGTATCAGTTTCACATTTGGTTCAATACTGTGTGTGGGAATTAAATGCAGAACAGTGTGTTATCACTGCTTAATCATGTAAATGGTATTCACATGTTAGGCCTCTGTTCTTAATTGAATTTTTGCTTCTTTGTTTAGAAACTAAGATTTCTTGATAAGGTTAAATTGGTTTTAAGCAGAAACATATTCTTAAGAAATTAATTTTCATATTTTCTTGCTGTTAGTTATAAGTGAATGTCACGGTGTGTGGTGGTGTGAGGGTGCTGCACATTTTACCTTCATTCCGAAGATACAGCACAAAACTGATAAGCAGCACAATGGAGATGGAATGCTGACACTGGAAGAATATCTATGGCAATAATGTACTTTCATTTCTATTTCTGAACATAAAATGGTTTATACACACATGAAATTACTACAAACTGGAGATTTAAAAAACTTTAACTACACTGATTTTTAGTGTATTATTCCTGAAGCAATAACTTCAGAAGTATCTCCTCTAAGTAACAGCATTCACATGCTTAAGTCTTTTAGGCAGCAATGGTTTGCATCTAATGGACATTTCTTATGACTTACTAAAAATATCTACTTGCCTTAAGCAAGTACAGTCTTTAGAGGTTTTACCTCAAGCACAAAGAACAAAGTGAGTGTCTGAACCATGTGAGCACCATTAGCTGTTTTAGTCCCCTGAGATGAGCCCAGCATTCACCTTCCTCACAGAAGGGGTGTGATCACATGCTTTTCCAATAGCACCCTGTGGTTTTAGCCTCTAACAAGCCAGTATCTGAGAACCTGTATAGCAAGTAAGAACAAACCTCTTGGAGCCTAAATGGCAGGATGGTATTGCACTGCGCACACCTTCTTCTGTTGCTTGTGCCAGTGATATCTTAGCTCTACAATCTCCATGGTAAAAGGTTGGAGGCCACTGCCAGCAAGAATGGAGGGAGAGCACACCCTCTCTGCCCTGCCCTGCCCTGTCATCCTCTCTTCCTTGGTTTGTTCCCATGATAAATGTCTGCAATCCCTCATTAGATAGTTCAGCACTAGGACCTGCCTAAGAGTTGCAGTTCTTGAGAATTCAAGTTTGTACCACTGGATCAGCGAATCCCCTCTGGTTAGGGCTGGTCTAAATCCTTCCTCCATGGGCAGGCATCAGCTGATATGCTCTAATAGGACAGCAGTGAGTTCAATGCCTTATATTTGCTGTGTTCTCCCTCCCCTAGTGACCAGATATGCTCTCTACACCCTGCCTCTGCTTCTGGGGGGAGGAGGGGTGGTGTCAGTGATTTACAACTGCTTTTACTACCACTTTAATGCCTCTTTCAGTGATATAAAGTTACCAACAGGTACTATGAGTTCTCACCTGGTTTTTGATTCTTATGAAGCTGATTTTTCTGTTTAGGTAGTTGTTAAATGGATATCCTTGCAGGAAGGATGATTGTTGGCACCTTGTATTCTGCCATCTTGCGTCTTCAATTTATACATCCTTTTCAACTGCATACAGAATGTTCTCCAGAGGAGATATGTTAGGCCACAAAATAATTCTTAACAAATTTAATAAATTGAAATTCTCTTGAATATCTTTTCTGATCACAATGGCTTAAAACTAGAAATAAGTAATAGAAGGAATCTTGGAAAACTTACAAGTAAGTGAAAATTAAACAATATGTTCTTGAACAAGCCAAGCACTGTGCACAGATCATGCCTGTAATCCCAGCACTTTGGGAGTCCCAGGCAGGTCAATCACTTGAGGCCAGGATTCAGGATCAGCCTGGCCAACATGGCGAAACCCTCTCTTTGCTAAAAATACAGAAAAATAATTTTTAAAAACTTAGCTGGGTGTGGTGGCACATGTCTGTAATCCCAGCTACATTGGTGGCTAAGTCATGAAAATCACTTGAACCCAGGAAGTGGAGGTTGCAGTGAGCTGAGATTGCACCACTGCCCTCCAGCCTGGACAGCAGGGTAACTGTTTCAAAAACAACCCCAAAAATCTTGACACAAATGAAAATGGAAATAAAATATACCAAAACTTATGGAATCAGCAAAAGCAGTCTTGAGAGGGAGTTAATAGCAACAAATGCCTTTATCAAAAGAGAGAAAAGATCTCAAATGAACACCATAATGTTACATCTCAAATAACTAGAAAACTATAGTTTGTCCAAATTTCACAGAAGAAAGGAAATAGCAAATACCAGAGCAGAAATCTGCTATATAGAGACAAGAAAAACAATAGAAAAGATAAAGCTATAAGCTGGGTTTTTGAAAAGGTAAGTGAAATTGATAAGCTTTATCTAGACAAAGATTATGTTCACTAGAAGCTTGAAAGCTTTTCCTTTAAGGTCAGGAATAAAATAAGGATGCCTACTCCAGCACCATCTATTCAACCTAGTAATAGAATGCCTGGCCAGAGCAATTAGGCAAGATAAAAAAATAAAAGCCATGCAAATCAGAAAGGAAGAAATAAAATTATCTCTGTTTGATAATGACATATCTTATGTATTAAAAACATTATCAAAAACCGGTTAAAACTGATAAATTCAATGAAGCTTCATGCTACAAAATCAGCATACACAAAAATCAGTAGTATTCACATATACTATCAACAAAGTATCTAAAAAAGAAGAAAAAATATTCCATTCACAATTGCATCAAAATAAATATAATAAATAAATAAAACTTTAGGAAGAAAATTTAACCAAACAAGTGAGAGGTCTGTGCACTGAAAAATATAAATCACTGATGAACAATTGAAGATGACACCAACAAATGAAAAGATATTCCATATTCCTTGATTAGAAAAGTAATATAGTTAAAATGTCCATACTGCCCAAAGTGCTGTACATATTTAATTCAATTTCTATCAAAACTTCATGTTATTTTTCACAGAAATAGAAAAGAAATCCTAATATTTGTATGGATCTGAAAAAGAGGAAACAAAATACTAAAATTTATGTGGAACCAAAAAATACACCAAATAGCAAAACACGTCTTAAGCCAAAGGAACTAAGCTGGAAGTATCCCACTTTCTGATTTCAAAGTATATTATAAAGCTAATTGTAATCAAAACAGTGTGATACTGGTGTAAAAAGTCAAATCAACCATTGGAAGAGAGTAGAAAGCCCACAAATAAACCTATGCATTTACAATCTGTTTTCTTTTGAAAAAGGTACCAACAACACACAATGAGAAAAAACCATCAATAAATGGTTCTGGGTAAAATGGATGTCCCCATACAGAATAAAATTGGAGCCTTATCTCACAGCATATACAGACCACTCTCCATATCCACTTCTGCATCTGTGGATTCAATCAACCACATAGCAAAAATATTTGCCAAAACTAAAAATAATAATAAAGCAATAAAGGCAATATAAGTAGAAACAATACAATACAGTATATTCACTATTTACATGGCATTTACTTTATATTAAGTATTATAAGTAATCTGGAGATCACAAATTATACAACAGGATGTACATAAGTTACATGCAAATAATGCACCATTTTATATAGGCATATCTCATTTTATTGTGCTTTGCTTTATTACACTTTGTAAATATTATGGGTCTTTTTGGTTTTGTGGGATTTTTTTTTACAAATTGAAGATTTGTGGTGACCCTGTGTGGAGCAAGCCGATCAGCACCATTTTTCCAACATTATGTACTCATTTCAAACAGTTTCATTATTGTTATATCTGTGATGACGATCTGTAATCGGTGATCTTCAGTGTTACTATTGTAATTGTTTTGGTGCACCACAAACTGCTCCCATATAAGACAGCAAACTTAATAAATGTTGTGTGTGTTTTGACTACTGCACTGACTGGCCAGTCTATCATCTCTCTTCATATCCCCAGTCCTCCTTAGTCCCTGAGACACAATAATTTTGAAATTAGACCAATTAATAACCCTACACGTTGCTGCAACATGGATGGAAATGAAGGGTATTTTTCTAAGAAAACTTATACAGCAGCAGAAAACCATATGTTCTCACTTATAAATGTGAGCTAAAAACTGAGTTCACATGACACAAAGGAAAAACAGACACCAGAGTCTACTTAAGGATGGAGGGTAGGAAGAGAATGAGGATTGAAAAGCTACCTATCAAGTATTATGCTTACTACCTGGGCGATGAAATAAGCTGTACGTCAAACTCACACAACATGCAATTTGTTTATGTAACAAACCTGCATGCACATGGACCCACTGAGCCTAAAATAAAAGTTGGAAAGAAAAAAAAAATGACCTTACGATGGCCTCTAAGTATTTAACCGAAATGAAAATTTGCACACCTCTCAATTTAAATCAAAAGCTAGAAATAAATAAGCTTAGTGAGGAAGGCATGCCAAAAACTGAGACAGGCTGAAAGCTAAGCCTCTTATACTAGACTTGTGAGTACAAGTTAGCAAAGTTGTGAGTACAAAGGAAACGTTCTTAAAGGAAATTAAAAGTGCTACTTCGGTGAACACAGGAATGATGACGTGAAATAACCTTATTGCTGATATTAAGAAAGTTTGCTTAGTGTGAGTAGATCAAACCAGCCACAATATTCCCTTAAACTAAAGCTGAATCCAGAGTGAGACCCTAAGTTTCTTCAATTCTGTGAAGGCTGAGAGGGGTGAGGAAGCTGCAGAAGAAAAGTTGGAAACTAGCAGACGTTGGCTCTTGGGATTTAAGGAAAGAAGCCATCTTCACAACATAAAAGTGCAAGATGAAACTGCAAGTGCTGATTTAGAAGCTGTAGTACATTATCTAGAAAATCCAAATCAAATTATTAATGAAAGTACTTACAGTAAACAACAGATTTCGTGTTGAATTCAGCAGTATGCATACTGAAACTAGAATGATGCATAAGAAATTAACATAGCCCCTGCTAAATGATGTCATGCAAATTCATGAAGCATTTTATATTTTTAGCTATAAAGATACTAGAGGTAAGCCTAGGAAAGACTCTTCTTGACATTTGTCTGGGTGGAAAATTCATGACTAGTATCTCAAAAGCAAAAACAACAAAAACAAAGATAGTCAGGTAGTACTTGATTAAACTTAGAAGCTTCTGCACAGCGTAAGAACCAATCAACGGAGTCAACAGACAGCCTACAGAATGGGAGAGGATGTTTGTAAACTATGCATTTGACAGGGGACTAATATCAATAATTTATAAGGAATGCAACTCACAACAAACAACCCTATTAAAAAGTGGCCAGAAGATACTAACAGATATTTTTCAAAAGCTGCATATTTTTTATACGTTTGTTGGCTATTTGTATAAAAAAAATCTATTGAAAATAGAACATTTTCAAATTTCTCCTTTCAATAGCTGTGTTTCATACAAATAGCCAACAAGGATATAAAAATGCTGAACATTGCTAATCATCAGAGAAATTAAATTAATGCCACAATGGGATGTCATCTTACATCAGTTGAATGGCTATTACTGAAAAGACAAAAAGTAACAAATGTGGTTGAGGAGGCAGAGAAAGGGGAAGGATTGTGCATTGTTGATGAAATACAAATTGGCACAACCTGTATGGAAAACAGTATGGGGATTTATCAAATAACTAAAGATGGAGCTGCCGTTTGATCTAGCAATTACACTACTGGGTATCTACCCAAAGGAAAAGAAATAGTTATATCTACCAATAAGATAACTGCACTCATGTTTATTGCAGCACTATTCATAACAGCAAAGATTTGGATTCAACCTAAGTGCCCATCAGAGGATGACTGGATAGAGACAATGTATATGTACACAAAAGAATAGTATTTGGCCATAAAACAAAATCATGTCTTTGAAGAAACATGGATGGAACTTGAGGCCATTATCTTAAATGAAACAAGTCAGAAGCAGAAGAAAAAAATACCATATGTTCTTACTTATAAGTGAAAACTAATCTATATATGTGGGCATAATGTGTGGAATGATAGACTCAGAAACTAAGAAGAGTAGGGGTTGGGAGGGAGGCGGATGATAATTACCTAATGGGTACAATGTACATTATTTGGATAATGGATACACTAAACACCCAGACTTCACAACTACACAATATAGCCATGTAACAAAATTACACTTATATCCCTTAAATTTATACAAAATGGGCCAGGTGTGATGGCCCATGCCTGTAATCCCAGCACTTTGGGAGACCGAGGCAGGTGAATCACCTGAGGTCAGGAGTTTGAGACCAGCTTGGCCAACATGGCGAAACCCTGTCTCTACTAAAAGTACAAAAATTATCTGGGTACAGTGGTGCATGCCTGTAATCCTAACTATTCTGGAGGCTGAGGCAGGGGAATTGCTTGAACCCAGGAGGCAGAGGTTGCAGTGTGTCAATATCATGCCATTACACTCCAGCCTGGGCAACAAGAGTGAAATTCCATCTCAAAAAAAAAAAAAAATTTCAACAAAACAAATAATTTTCAGTGAAGGAAAAAAAAAGGCTTCTATTAGAAGATGCCACCTAGAATTTTCATAGGTAGAGAGGAGAAGTCGATACTTGACTTCAAAGCTTCAAAAGAGAAGCAAACTCTATTTTTAGAGGTTAATGAAGCTGGTGTCTAGAAGTTAAAGCCAATGTTCATTTATTCAAAGATCCTAGGGGCCTTAAGGATTAGGCAAAGTTTACTCTGTTTTATATATGGAACAATAAATCGTATATGATAGTACATTAGTTTACAGCATCGTTAGCTGAAAATTTTAAGCCTATGATTAAGATCTATTGCTGAGAAAAAAGATTCCTTTCAAAATATTAATGCTGCTTGACAATGCACCTACTCATCTAAAGCACTGATGTAGATGTATAAAGAAATGAATGTTGTTTTCATGCCTACTTATATAACATCGATTGTGTAGCCCATAGATAAAAGAGTACTTTTGACTTTCAGGTTGTATACTTTGTAAACTATAGTAAACTATAGAAATACACTTTATAAACTATAGCTGCCAGAGACAGAAATTTCTCTGATAAATCTGAACTAAGTAACCTGAAAATATTCTGGAAAGGATTCACCATTCTAGATGTCATTAAGAAAATTAATGATTCATGACAAGATTCCAAAATACCAACATTAACAAAAGTTTGGAATAAGTTTATTCCAACACTTATGGATTACTTTCAGAGGTTTAAGACATCAGTGAAGTAACTAACTGCAGATATGGTAGAAATTAAAAGAGAACTAGACTTAAAAGTGAAGCCTGCATACCCAAGACAATCCTAAGCAAAAAGAACAAAGCTGGAGGCATCACATTACCTGACTTCAAACTATACTACAAGTCTACAGTAACCAAAATAGCTGGTACTGGTACCAAAACAGAGATATAGGCCAATGGAACATAACAGGGGCCTCAGAAATAACCCTGCACATCTACAACCATCTGATCTTTGACAAACCTGACAAAAACAAGCAATAGGGAAAGGATTCCCTATTTAATAAATGGTGTTGGGAAAACTGGCTAGCCATATGCAGAAAACTGAAACTGGACCTCTTCCTTACACCTTAAACAAAAATTAACAACAGATGGATTAAAGACTTAAACATAAGACTTATAACCATCAAAATCCTAGAAGAAAACCTAGGCAGTACTATTCAAGACATAGGCATGGGCAAAGACTTCATGACTAAAACACCAAAAACAATGGCAACAAAAGCCAAAATAGACAAATGGGATTTAATTAAACTAAAGAGCTTATGCACAGCAAAAGAAACTATTATCAAAGTGAACAGGCAACCTACACAATGAAGAAAAATTTTGCACTCTATCCATCTGACAAAGGGGTAATATCCAGAATCTACAAAGAACTTAAACAAATTTACAAGAAAAACAAAAAACAAACAATCCTATCAAAAAGTAGATGAAGTGTATGAACAGACACTTCTCAAAATTAGACATTTATGTGACCCACAAAGTTATGAAAAATAGCTCATCACTAGTCATTAGAGAAATGCAAATCAAAACCACAATGAGATACCATCTCACACCAGTTAGAATGGCAATCATTAAAATGTCAAGAAACAACAGATGCTGGAGAGGATGTGGAGAAATATGAATGCTTTTACACTGTTGGTGGGCATGTAAATTAGTTCAACCATTGTGGCAGACATTGTGGCGATTCCTCAAGGATCCAGAACCAGAAATACCATTTGACCCAGCAGTCCCATTACTGGGTATATACCCAAAGGATTATAAAATCATTCTACTATAAAGACACATGCACATGTATGTTTATTCCAGCACTGTTCATAATAGCAAAGACTTGAACCAACCCAAATGTCCATCATTAATAGACTGGATAAAGAAAATGTGGCACATATAAACCATGGAATACTATCAGCCATGAAAAACAATTAGTTCATATTCTTTACAGAGGCATGGATGAAGCTGGAAACTATCATTCTCAGCAAACTAACACAGGAACAGAGAACCAAACACCATAAGTTCTCACTCATAAGTTGGAGGTGAATAACAAGAATACATGTTAAAAAAAAAAAAAAAAGGAAAACTAAAACCTCAACTGATTCTTCAGTGATTTGAAACTCTTAGGTAGAGAGTTTAAAAGCCTTTTAAAACTTCAAGAACTTTCTAAGAAACAACCAGAGGTGCAATCACAACCAAACCAAACCAAACCAAATAAAATCAGAACATCTGTGTTCTATTATAATTTATTCCCAGAAAAGTAGCTGCCTCATCTTTCCTGAATACAAAGTGGTCTCCTGGCTGGTTCTTAAGAGAATTAAAAATTTCTACTTCTAGATGACCTAAAGGGAATGTCAGTAGGGTAGATGGGGTTATTTTAAGCATATTAATATAAGGTAATTTGGAAATATTCAGAAGAAGATGACAAGATCAATCCCAAGTTATAGAGGAGAGGACTGGGTTGGACATTCAGATTGTATTATTACATGACAATGTGTTATTTTAATGTGTTGTTAGTAATGTTAAAATTTTTTTATGAGTTTTGGTATGCTTGCCTATAATATGCTATCACTATAACTAGTATAGTCAATTCATTTCGAAGTATAGTGATAACACAGTCATTTCCTCAGGGATAAACATATCATTTTATGAACACATACCTTAACCTAATCATTTGAGGTAGTCATTGCTTATGAGTTTCTATTACTTGTTATGCTGAATATAAGCTTTCATAGATGAAAACTCTTACATAGTTTAAGTTCCTGAAAGTACAAGTGTATAATTCTCCACCAAGAATGAAAATATTGCTATAACAAACCCATCTGTCCTTTACTTTTAGATGAACAGAAGCGATTATCTGTGTGCAGGATAGACAAGGAGATACAAAGGGCACCTCCTCCTATACAGTCCAGCTGAACCCCTGCCAACACAAGCAGAAAAGCAGATCTCTTTTCAATTCTCTGTACTCCTATGACTGAATTTGAAAGCCTACCATCTGCATGTCCCTCTTAAGTCCTGGATTTATCACTCCAGGCACCTTCAAATCCAAACAAGTGGGACTGAGTTCAAAATGCTAAAGCTTTCCCTTCCAACAATCAGTAGTAGAGTTACTACTTTTAGATGCACTAATTTAGTAGAGAATAAGTATGTACACATACACAAATGTGTGTTTATTCAAAAATTATTTTACATATCATATAGGACAGGGTTGATAGTTCAATATTTCAAAAAGGGGTACTTACCAGTTTTTTTTGTATTTATTTCAAGAGTTTAAAATTTAAAAAGTCACTTAACTCCAAGAATTTGTCCCTGGGTGTGATGATAACTCTTTCCCCTTATTATAGGCATTAGGTTCATCATGGCCAAAGAAATAAACTTATGATTAGAGCCATCTCTGAAGAAGGTAATGATTCATTTAAGTTTTAAAAATGCTGTTAAATGAGTTAACAGTATAATCTGACTAGTCCCTTAATAGTAAGTGATAACAATTATAATGTTTTACATATTTATGGTTTCTTCTTTCTAAAAAATACAAATAAAATATGTTTTAGCACTTATAAATAAATATAGTGAACTTGTCATATATAAACTCTATATGAGAACATGTTAATCTGTCTCTAAAATATTAGAATAATTTTACTCCTGGTGATAATACTTTGCAGGTTTATAATAAGAAATTAGATAAGTATAAAACACACAGTAGAGAGTCTGGGGTATAATTTGTTAAAAATAGTAGCTATTATAATTATAAAAACAATTTTAGTAAGAAAGTATTATGTCTACTTTTATAAAAATAGATGTTTTATTGAGTCTTTAAAATATATCTCTTTATTAAAATAATCTATACAAATTAAGAAAGCATTTTACCTTGTAACAACTGTATAATTATGCAATTGTATTTGATAAGTCAAAAACTGAAAATAAGAATCTGTGATGCTGAAAAATTTTTGTTAAGTTTGGTTAGACACTGAAGATTAATAAAATAAATGTGAATATCTAAAAATTTTTTTTAGTCTATTATAAAGTTGGAAAAAAAAAAAAAAAACAGAACTTTAGGTATGCACATTCGTGTGACATTTACAGAAGTAATAGGGACAGGCCCTGACCACAAAGCCTGAAATAGACTACATGTTAAGTCGGTTGGAACTGAACAAATATTCCTTTTCCATTGCTCTCAAAACAAGGGAAAGGTCCCTGTCAGAGAACTAACACTGTATTACTGACCAGGTGGACCTTGTCCTTATAAATAAAACCCATTATAAAATCTTGGAGTTAGTGACAGCTTATGTCTAAATAGTTTTCTGATCTGCCTAGGAGACTAGATGGCATAAAAACCAGCATCTAAATAAAATTATTTCAATGTGTTTATATCACCAAAAACTAACCTTTTAAAATTGCTCCATTAATTATTTGTATTAAAAAGAGAATAATCAGCTGGGCGTGGTGGCTTATGCCTGTAATCCTAGCACTTTGGGAGGCTGAGGTGGGTGGATCACCTGAGGTCAGTAGTTCAAGACCAGCCTGGCCATCATGGTGAAACCCCATTTTATAAAAGAAAAAATCAATTAAAAAAAAATAATAATCAAGAACCTATTTCAAACTTTACTGAAAGCCTTATCAGTGTGAATAAGAGAGACAGAGCCCTTTGTCTCCAGAGTCCAGTAGCCTCAACAAGAGAGCTGATGGAGCATTAAGCAGCCACCAGTTTGATCTCTTACTTCCAAACAAGAACTAGGAATAGTGGGAGTGTCCCTCACCTGGTAGATATCACACAATTAATTCCTGGAAGAGCTAAGTCTAAATCTTAAATATATTTATTCCATGAACCCCAAGAATGTCCCAAAATATTCTCAGTTCTATATATCCATGTGACTGCATTTGGGTTCAAAGTTTTGTTGTGGTCTTCTTTACTTTATGTGTTAAATGTTGACAATAATTTTTTTTTTACAAAGTAAAGTTAAAGATAAAATCAATTCCCTAGAAAAGGAGGAAATGAAATCATAAGCAGCAGTTTCCTTTCAGCTCTCTGTAGTAATTGATGATGTGATGATGCTTACATACAGATAATTACACCCAATAGTTTAGTTTCTTGACCCCAACGTCAACTGCTAGTAATCTGGAACTCTGTCTTTCCCTATAATGGATCTGGAGAAATTTGTATACTGTATCATTGCAATTATTACTATTTTAAAATGTATAAGTATCTAGTGTATGCACATTATACAATGAGTCTCACTCCTAAATTTGTTGGAGGCCGTAATTATATTATTATTTTTTAATTATTATCCTTCTCTAGGGATAGTGATTTTTGTCTAATACATGCACATATCGATTTCATTTATTTTGTTTTACTTATTACAAGTATGCGACCAAAGAGAAGAGAGAGTTGTTATAATATATGTAAAAGCTAATAAAATGTTGTGTTATTTTTTCTCATGAATGCTACTAACCATTTAGCAACAACTACATTATGTATACCAGTGAATCCACAAAACTGAACTGGCTTTTCAGGTCAATAAATATGCTCCCTTAGAAAATGTTTACTTCAGGTTTTGGCTGGTCACCTGTTTCAATTAAATTTTTTAATTGATATGTAATATTTGTATGTTATATACATATATAATTAGTCATGCATTTTATGCATATAACAAAATATCACGTTATGGGGTACATGTGATATTTTGTTATATGCATAAAATGCGTAATAACTAAGTCAGAGTATTTAAAGGTATTCATTACCTTGTTGAGCATTTATCATTTCCATATGTGAGGAACATTTCAAGTCCTCTCTTCTAGCTATTTTGAAGTATACAATACATTGTTGTTAACTATAGTGACCCTATTCTGCTGTTGTCCATTATAACTGATTCCTTCTGTCCAATTGTATGTTTGTAACCATTAACAAACCTCTCTTTACTCCCCAACCCCACCATTCCCAGACTGGTAACTTTGATTTTACTCTCTACCTTCCTGAGATACTTTTTTGTAGCTATTGTAAATGGAATTGCATTTTTGAACTGTCTTTTTCAGGCTATTTATTATTGGTATATAGAAACATTATTGATTTTTGTATGTTTATTTTTCATCCTGCAAGTTTACTGAATTTGTTTATCAGAACTAAAATTTTTGGAGGGGGAATCCTTAAGGTTTTGAAAAATTTGATCATATTATCTGCAAAGAGAGACAGTTTGACTTCTTATTCTTCAATTTGGATGCTTTTTATTTTTTTTCTCTTGCCTAATTGCTCTGGCTAGTACTTTAGTATTGTGTTGAACAAGAGTGATAAAAGTGGGCTTTCTTGTTTTATTCCAGTTCTTAGAAGAAAAGTTTTCATCTTATCTCCCCTCAGTATTATGTTAGCTGTGAGTTTGTCATACATGGCCTTTATTATGTTGAGGTATACTCCTTCTATGCCTAGCATACTGAGAGCTTTTATCATGAATAAATGTTGAATTTTATCAAATGCTTTTCTGCAATGATCATATGGTTTTAGTCCTTCATTCTGTTGATGTGATATATCATGTTTATTGATTTGCGTGTGTTGAAGTATCTTTGCTTCCCTGGTATAAATCCCATTTGGTCATGGTGTATTATCTTTTTGATGTGCTGTGGGATGATTCAGTTTGCTAGTATGTTGTCAAGGATTTTTTGTGGGCTGTCATGTTTGTTGTTGTTACGTCCCTTTATGGCTTTAATATCAGGGCAATTCTGGTTTCATAGAATGAGTTAGGGAGAATCTCCTCATCAATTTTTTTGAAGTGATTTGAAAATAATTGGTGATGTTTTTATGTAAGTTTGGTAGAATTTGGTAGTGAAGCCATCAGTTATGGGTTTGCTTTGTTGAAAGACTTTGTATTACTGATTCAACCTTGTTACCAATTATTGATCTGTCAAGGTTTTCTATTTCTTTGTGATTCAACCATATTAGGTTGTATGTGTCTAGGAATTAATCCATTTTCTGTAGGTTTTCAAGTTTCTTAGCATATAGTTGTTCATTATAATGTCTGATTATCTTTTGTATTATTGTAGTGACAGTTCTAATGTTTCCTTTCTTATTTCTGATTTCACTTGAGTTTCCTCTCTTATTTTCTTGGTTATCTAGTTAGTGATTTATTAATTTTGCTCATCTTTTCAATAAACTCGTATTTAATTTTATCGATCCTTTGTATTGTTGTTTTAGTCTTTATTTCATTTAATTCTGTTCTACTCTTTATAATTTCTTTTTTTCTACCATTTGTAGCTTGTTTTGTTTTGTTTTTCTAGTTTCTTCAGGTGCATTGTTAGATTGTTCATGTGAAATCTCTCTACTACTTTGATGTAGGTGCTTATTGCTATAAATGTTACAGTTAGCATTGTATTCAATAGGTTTTGTTGTGTTGTGTTTCCATTTTCATTTGTTTCAAGAATTTTTAAAATTTCCTTTTTAATTTCTTTATTGACATAATTGTCATTTAGGTGCATGTATTTGTCTAATTTCTATGTATTTGCATGGTTTCCAAAGTTCCCCTTGATAATTACTTATAGTTTTATCCTATGGTTTTCTGAGATGACACTTCATATGATTTCAGTTTTTAAGAATTTGTTGAGATTTGTTTTGTGGCCTAACATATCCTGAAGAATTTTCATTTTGCTGATGAGAAGAATATGTATTTTGCAGCTATTTGATAAAATGTTCTATAAATGTCTGTTAGTTCCATTTGGTCTAAAGCCTTGTTTAAGTCCAATGTTTCTTTGTTTTCTCTCTAGATTATCTGTTTAATGATGTGAGTGGGGTGTTGAAGTCCCCAACTATTTTTGTATTCAAATTTATCTTTTCCTTTAGATCTAACAATATTTGCTTTATATACGGGGGTGTTCCAGTGTTAGGTGCATATATATTTTGAATTATCATATACTCTTGCTAAATTGATCTCTTTGTCATTATGTAATGGCCTTCTTTGTCTCTTCTTAATGT
>NW_016107332.1:4981721-5014180 GCF_001604975.1 Cebus imitator
GCAGCCGCGCGGGGCAAAGCAGCCGCGCGGGGCAAAGCAGCCGCGCGGGGCAAAGCAGCCGCGCGGGGCAAAGCAGCCGCGCGGGGCAAAGCAGCGGCGCTGGTCAGCACAGCCGAGCTGGTTGAAACAGCCGCGCTGGCGACCGTGGAGCACCTCTGCCCGGGAATTTCCTAGTTTGTGGGCAATAAAAACACGGTGTCCACTCACCCTCTGCGCTTTCACTGGGAGCTGCAATCCTGAGCTGTTCCTAAACGGCCATCTTGGATCCCTCCGAAATGCTTTCTTCTTAATGTTTTTAACTTAAAGTATGTTTTATTCGATATAAGTAAAGCTACGTCTACTCACTTGTGTTTACTGTTTGTGTGGAACATCTTTTTTCCTCCATTTACTTTCAGTCTCTATGTGTCTTCACAGATGAAATGAGCTGCTTGTAGGAAGCATATAGTTGTGTCATTTTTTAAAAAATATCTATTCAGACAATCTATATCTTTTAAGTGGAAAACTTAATCTGTTTACATTCAAGATTATTTTTGATATGCAAAGACTTATTCCTGTCCTTTTATTAATTGATTTCTCATTGTTTTTGTATATCCTCTGTTCCTTTTCTTCTCTCATCATTTATTATTTCAGTTTGGAATTCCTCTGTATTTATAACATTTGAGCCCTTTGTCTTCTTCATTTATTTGCTCTACCATTGTGTTTTTTATGTTCATGGTTTTATGATACTAGATGTTCTTTTTTTTTTTTTTTTTCCTCCAGTTACAGGACTTGCTTAAGCATTTCTTAAAGGGCCCCACCAGAGGTGATAAATTTTGTCAAGTTTTTCCAGTCTGGGAAAGACTATTTTTACTGCATTTATGAAGAACAATTATTCTGGGTATAGCATTCTTAGCTGCCAGTTTTCTTTTCTTTTTTTTTTTTCCTTTCATCATCCTCAGAGCAGGTGCAAGTGTGCTGTGGCCTTGATGCTAATAAGAGCAGAATTTCTGTAATTGGCAGTGGCCACAGGTAGGCAGCTCTCAGGCTCTGGGAAGCATGCCGCCTGACTCCCTTCAACCCAAGGCCAGCCTTCCTGGTGTGATGCACTACTCATTCCTTGGAGCTTAGGACACTCTGCGGGCTAGAGTACTAGGTACCTTACTACACTGCTGAGTAGTAGGGTATCACACCACTTAAGCCCTCCAGTTGGACATTGGGGATATTAAAGATGTAGAGTTACGGGTGTGTTAGGCCCCAGGACAGGGTGCAGTCTGGTGGGGTGTGGGCTCTCAAGATGATGTGTGATGCAGCTGTGAGTCTCAGGGTTGTATGGGACTCAACATGAGCTATCTCTCTGAAGCACTGCTGTCACAGAGACACCAGGCAGCTCCTATATCAGTTGCAAGAATGGAGGAAGCTTTTCTATAGCTACAATTACAGAAGGCTGTGATGATTCTGATGGGGCAAACTGCATTACTTCTGTCTACTTATGTGCCTAAGGTGTTTCCTATCACTTCTTTTCTGAATTCAGTGTTCTTACATAGATACTCTATTCAGAGTGTGATTGCCTACTCACTGTTTTAGTTCTTCTTTGTGGAGAGGGTGAGTGTAAAATGCCTCTAGTCAGCCACCTTGAAGACTTCTCCTTCCATTTCAATTTTTATGTATTAACCTAGTATAGATGGATCAATAATATGAAGATTCTCTAAGTATGAAGTGAAATTTATACCAATGCTAACAATAATCATTGTGGGGCAAAGTAGCAATCAAGATTCAGCAGTGAGAAGCTGGTATAGACAAAGTATGATTAAGTGTCAATTTTTTGTTGCTTTCAAATACAGTAGGAATATTTTATTTTCTAAGATCCATGTTACAATGGATGTGGATCTAAATCTTATTTACATTCACCACATATGCAAATAAGATTGGTTTTAATTACAAATATGTAAAAAATGAATTGGCTAGAAAAACAGAAAAATCAGGTAACCAGTAAAATATTTTATACCTTCTCCTATAAATGAGAAAGGTATGGAATTTGTGACATTAAACTGAATATGTGCATGTAATTTGACAAATGTACATCAATAGGATTTTCATTGTTTTCTTCAATTTTGAAAGCCAAAAATATTTTGAGAATAGGATTTTGTAAAAAATTTAAAAATCAATATTAAAATGATTCCCTCACATTTGAATACTAATATTTTCAATTTTAAAATGTACATTATGTCATTGAAGTCTATTTAATATGGACTCAAACCATTCTTATAGATCAAAAAGCAAATGGTTGTACCTTCACAATCTTCTGTTCATGGTAACAAATACAATGTGAGAGAGGTGTACATTAACATCTATATTTCTAGAGTATTAAGGACCTCTGAGAAGCTTTTAAATGTACACTCTCCAGTAATGCCAAAAATACTTTCAGAGACTTTCTAAATAGAAATAAAGCGTAAGAAATTTGCAATATACTAATTACTATAGATAATGCATAGCTTCCCATTTGTCAGTCAAATTCTCTGTACAGTATTTGTCCTTATATTTAACAATTTTCTGAGACATTTGGTACTATATTTTACATTTTTTTTGGGAACATTTCGCACTTGGTAGACTTACAGGGTTTAAAGAATCATTGCTCTATGTTTTTATGTAAGTAGTAAGCAAATGGCTTGTCAGTGTCATTTGTAATTTATGAAATATTTTTCAATGAAAAGTGGCTTTCTAAGAAAAACATATACAATATTTAGCTAATTAGGCTAGGTGCTGTGACTCACACCTGTAATCCCAGCACTTTGGGAGGCTGAGGCAAGCAGATCACCTGAGGTCAGGAGTTCGAGAACATCCTGGCCAACATGGCGAAACACCATCTCTACTAAAAATACAAAAATTAGTCAGATGTGGTGATGCATGTCTGTAGTCCCAGCTACTAGGAAGGCTGAGGCAGGAGAATTGCTTGAACCCAGGAGGCGGAGGTTACAGTGAGCCAAGGTTGTGTCACTGCACTTCAGCCTGGGCAACAGAGCAAGACTTCATCTGAAAACAACAATGATATGTAGCTAAATAAATTGCTCTAATATACTTTTTGAAATTCAACAACTCAGCAAAAATTTTAGTGTCCACTATATTTCTGAACTCAAAGATTTTTCAATCTGTTTGGGAAGATGGGCATGCAAACAAAAAAATTACACAAGTAACATGTGATTGCGGTTGTACTAAAAATACAAAATATTGTGGTTCCACCAGTTAGAAAAGGTTAATTCTAATAATTACAGAAGAATCTAATTTATAGCTTTATGATGCCCAGGGCATAATATTTATATGGAAGTCAACAAACCCATGAGTTCTTCTTGAACATATACCTATTTAATAATTTTTGAGTAAATGTATACTTTTAAAAAAACTTTATTTTTAAATAAATGGCATTTAAGTAACTTTTAAATAAAGAATTACATTTTAAATAGTAAGAATTTTCTTATTGCCATTCTTTAAAATAGAGAAACATAAATATATTATTGTTATTAGGATTTTTCTCTTTTTCCCTCATCTCTAGGGACATAAAATAGGTAGGATAGTCTATGAACCTACAATGTAATCCAAAAGATTGATCGTTTGTGTGAGATTCACTCCAACCTTTTTGTCCTCTGGCTCCTAACCTGTTGGCAAAATCAAAGATGATTTCACACAGTATGTGCTTTTTCTCACTTATGCAGCAGGGGGGATTTATGTTCCAGAAAACCTTTGGTGAAAGTTGATTTAACCTCACAGCAGCAGTAGGTTGAAATTAGACCCTTAAATAAGCAGAGTTATATCTTGGTCAAAAAAGAAACCCTCAGAGAAGATTTATAAATGCTTTAAATTTATCTTTGTGGAGGACTCCAAAGCTGAGAAAGGATTCAGAAACAAAAATGTGGCTCAGTTGTAATTCACACCAGCCTTAAAAAAAATGAACAGGGACAAGGACTGGGCCAGAAGAAGATCCACTGGGTATACCCTGTTCAAGAACCACTTCCCAGTACTGTGGCTTTGCAAAGATTTTATAACAGAAAGCAGTCTATCAGGAGAAGAAAAATGGCTGTGTCACAGATCATGGATCAGGGACAACTTGGACAGGACTAAAGGCATGATGACTGAACTCTTGCTTCTGCAATAATTGAGAAGCACTAAAG
Organism: Cebus imitator; assembly: GCF_001604975.1. NCBI lineage: Eukaryota > Metazoa > Chordata > Mammalia > Primates > Cebidae > Cebus > Cebus imitator. The sequence continues at coordinate 4,985,864 of NW_016107332.1, forward strand.
ATCCCACAGTATTACAAATATCTTAGTCAAGTTCTGAGGTATGAAATGTGTGTGTGGGTGTGTGTGTGTACAAATTATATAAAAAACTAGCTATACATGTTACTCTCTTTTTCCTTAAAAGACACAAGCAAGATTCCATGAAATTATTTCAGGCATAAAACAAAAAGCAATCATTACTCACTTTTACAACTGCTGTAAATGAGAAATAAAGAAGTCAGTAGAAATTGAACTGAGGAACTTTGTTTAATTTGGGAAGTTAGGGAAGATTCTTCTAGGTAAATACTATCTAAATCTGTATCTCAAAGATCACTTGTTATTCAGGTGGAGAAGGAGGACAGAAATTTATCAGGCAGTGGGACCAGCATGTGTGAAAATCAAAGTGTGGCAAAAGCATGCTGGCTTCACATAACTGAATCACAGGAGGTCCATGTGTGTGATAAACAGTGATAAGAAATGACGCTTTGGAGGGAAGCAGGTGACAGTCTATGCAGTTTCTGACAGCTATGTTAACAATTTTGAACTTTTTTTTTTATACTAAATTCAATAGGATTGCATTGAAGAGTTTCATAAGATGACGGATATGATAAGATTTTCTTTGAGAAAGCTTATTCTGACTGCTGACTGGAGAATGAATTGGGGTAGGCAAGAGAGGAAACAGTGAGTACAGTTAGGAGATAAGAAAGTCCTTTCCTTTTTATTATAAGATCTTTGATTTTGTCTAGAGTAACAATTTTCCCAGCCAATTTCTATATAAATAGAAATTACTGAGTGGAGTATTTGGGTAATTTTACAGTACAGTGAGTTTGCTATCATTTGACTGTATTTCTCGCTCTAAATTTCATATGTTAGAACTTAAAGCTGAAGGTGTTGGTATTGAGAGGTGGAGGCTTGGGGAGTTGTTCAGGCTATGAGGGCTCCACCCTCATGAACAGGATTAATGCTTTTATAAAAGAGGCTTCAGAGAGCTGCCAACTCCTTCTATCTCTCCCGCCATGTGAGGACACAGCAAGAGGTGGCATCTATAAAGCAGAAAGAGAGCTTTCACCAGACACGAAATCTGTTGGTGCCTTGATCTTGAACTTTCCATCCTCAAAAACTGTGAAAAAATACATTTCTATTATTTATAAATTACCCAACCTGTGGTATTTTATGATAGCATTATAAATGGATTAAGACAGTATTAGACTTAGCAAGCATCCACACATTTGGTACTTTGGTCTTCCCTTCTTCCTTTTGAAATACAGACTTGTTTACTGGAGCTCATGTTCATGATATAGCCATGAGGACAGAATCTCACTGTGGCAGATTAAAGATGACAGAGAAAGAGCTGGAGGAAACCTGAGTTCCCAATGGCATGAAGGAGCTCTGGATGAGCTCTGGACAATCTATCTCTAGGTTTTTATTTTTTTTATTTTTTTTTTAATAAGGAAAATAACCGACTAATTACTTTAAGCCACTATTTGGTAGAGTTTTATATTCTGACAGACAAATCTAGTCTTAATTTATGTAGAATTTAGTACTGGAGTTACAGAGCCAAAAATGAAAACTGGTCCAGTATACGTATCCAACCACTTTGGGCTGAAAAGATATCTGACAAACTTTGTTCTGCAGCTCTATTTGAGACACAGACTGTAGACTGCATTTTAGGGAAAATGATAGGTAAAACCTGGAATTTGGTATATACTTGTTTTTGAGCTTGAAAAAGTTTTGAAAGAAGCAATGAGCTCTGACTGGAGCTTGCCAGCTTGCAAGTGCACATGGAAGAAAGAGTGGTTTGTTAAGAGAGGCATTTCACTCCTGAATTCAAAAACCTAAACATAAGATTACTGAGTCTCTCCAAATTTGGAAACTGGCAGAATTGACAAATACAGCTACATCTACACGTCTTTTCCCTTAAAATTTTTTGCTGTAAGAAAGCTGTTTTAAGAAGGAGGTAGTTATCAATATTAACAAGTACTGTGAGCCACGTAGACTCACATTACACACCCACCTACCCACATGCCCACTGAAGATGAGACCTAAAATATAGTCTATTGGAAACCTCTAGTTAAAGATGGCAGATTTAGCATATGCATTTAACTTATACTGTCTCCCAAATCCTTGATTTAAAAAGTCAGTGAGGACAAAGAGAACAGGAAAGAAAACAATATATTTTGGAAGGTGGAAAGCAGATGGATGAACATTAAAAGCAAAAAATAAAATAGAAGCTACTAATAAATCTTTGGAAGACATTTGGGAAGCCAGAAAGCAACTGCAGAATTCTCTGTATCTTTAGGAATCGGTGGCACTAGGTATCTTTAGATAAAGATAGAATTAAAAATAGGAGCTAGGTTTAAAGTCAATTTAGGAAGTTGTTTAACTCTTTATTCCATGTAGCTGGAAATGCCCTTCACCATCCTGGCAGAAAACAAAGCTCATTCTCTGAAATGACTCTTTATATCTGAGGATATAGGACAGTGTTCAGGGTGGAAATTTTGTACCAAAACCAGAAAACTAAGTAAAATCTTACATGCTGAATACTGAGATTTCCAGCCTTCTGCCAAAGCTTGTCCCTGAAAATCTAGGCAGCTATGTGAGTATTTTCTAAAGTATATAAAACAAAGTGATCTCTGGAGAATCTGACTGGCTTGAGAAAGGGACCTAAATTTTATGACAATAAAATTCTCTAATAATGAAGGCCAGGCAGGCAATATGGCAGCAGTAACCACAGATGGCACTCTTCACCATGCACCCAGAACTATCAGCTCTTTTATATACCACTCTTAAATAGAAGCAAAGAATCAAGAGTCACTTAGATGTTTGAAAAAATATGAAAGACAGGGAATAAAACAAAAATTAACAGGTCGAAGAAAACTTTGTTTTCAGGGGCTTAAGAGAGAAAATGCGGTAATGAAAGAAGATCGGGATACTATAAAAGGAAAATTAAAGAAAAGACGTCTTAGAAATTAAACATATGACAAAGAAATGAAAAACTCAGTGGAGTGGTGAGAAGACAGAATTGAGGACTTCTCCCACAAATCAGAAGAAAATGAAATAAATAGAACATAGAAAAGACAAGGAATTTGGAGGTTCAATCCATGAGAGAAAATGCCCAAATCATAACAGTTGAAGAAAGAGAAAACACAGCAGTAAAAACAACCGCATCAGCACAACTATCATAAAAACAATATATAGAACACTAACTATATGACAGACATGGTTATTACAATATTTTATATATAAATCACATGCTAAATTTAGAAAATATTATCCACAATTTAAAGATTTTTAAAACTATACTTGGCATCTTTATTAAGTCAAATATATAGAAAAAGTAGAATTTGTGCCAGATCATACCTGTTGTCAGTTCCATGAGTTTACTCAACTTACAGTGGCTTTCTTGATGCATCAGTGGGAAGCCTGTGAAAGTACATTTCCAGGACTTTCTTACCAGGTAGCTTCCATTAGGCTCTGATGCTGTGATGCACTTGAGGCATGTCAGAGGCATGCACCCTCTGACGAGGGTGATAGAAAGGGATAAGTCATTTCCTCCAGGCCATGGCAGTGCTTGTGATAATCATAGCTGAAGCTCCTCTGAACATGGGATCTTAGGTAGCTTGATTCCATCATCATCAGCTCAGCGGCATATATAAATATACTGAACATATTTCTTCTTTGGTGACTAATTTTTCTAATAACTTACTTTCTTCTTGTTTGTCCTCTAGCTCTCTAAACATCTTTATGAGCAATTCATTTTATTTCATTTCCTCTGTTTGAAATACTTAGTCGTTTCCATTTTCTTAATTAGACCTTGACTGATTAAAGACTTGGTTCCAGGAGCTATCCCAAGAAACTGAATCTTGATTTTTGGCTTTAGGATATTTTGCCTAATTAAGTTTTAACGCATTCCACAACCAATGGAAAATGTGACTGCTGGTATATAGTGGCAAAAATAAAAAGTTGCTTAAATTATCATCTGTGTTTACCAAAGAGCCTATTGATAGCAATGTAAATGGTTACTGTAATATGAAAATGAATTTCTCAAACACTTGATATAGTTGTTTTAGTTTGCACTGGAAAGTTCCAGAAAGAAAATTATAAGCTCAGGACTGTAAACTTCTCAGTTTAGAACACAGAACCAGAATATTTCTATGACGGCTTGAAATAGGGTTTTGCAAACTTTTTCTGTAAATGTCCAGATAATAAATATTTTAAGCTTTTTAGACAATGTGATGGTCTCTATTATAACTACTCAATTCTGCTATTATAACTTGAAAACAGCCATTGATAAGGAATAAAGGGAGGGGTATGACAGGGTTCCAATAAAACTTTATTTACAAAAACAGGTAGCAAGGTAAATTCTGTATTGTCTCATACCTAAAAACTCAGGCCCCAAATGTGATATCATGCTTTATGAACACAGTGTGCTGCCATCTTCAGTGTACTCTGTATCCTCACTAAGTTCTCAGCATGTAAAATTTGATCACTATATTCATGCCAATTTATTTCAAAGACCCTTACCACCACCAAGTATGGGGCACTCTTACAAAGAGGGAAATTGTTCATAGTGTGAAAAGTATTATTGTGAGAGGTTGTTTTATATCATAGTGCTCTCAGCAGAGAGACTGCATAGGTAGTTTTGGGGTGTGGGGATTAGAGATCAGGGAAGCATGGGCTCTGGCTTGTTAGTTGTTAAATATTTATATTAGCATGTATGGCTATAGGGAAATTTTCACGTATTTTTTTGTTAAAACACATTTGTGTACGCTTATTAATTAAAGAAATATTACTCTCATTGGCTGAGTATAATAAGATTATTGCTCAGCCAAATTCTTTTTAATTATATAATTTAAAAATTATTATTGTAAATATCAAGGGGAAAAATTCCATTCTCTATGTTTTAGAGTACTTTCTATGTGCTAGTTCAAGCACTTTACTTATGTTATTATATTGTATCTTCAAAATACGTGTAGAATGGGTATGATTATTCTCATTTCACAGATGAGAAAAAAGAGACACAGAGCTGTTAGACACAATCTTGAAGGTCCCCCAACTATGATGAGTCACAGAGCCAGGATTTGAACCCGTCCACTCTTTTACCCAAGTACTATATAGTAATTGTAGGAACTTGCATTTTTCATATGGCTATAATAGCATTTTTAAATTTTGTAGCTAGGATTTGGCAAATCAAGTTAATTGCCTTGGAAATAAGTCTTCTCCATTTATTTCTCATGGACCACTAAAAATACCAAATAAGTGATTCTGCTTCTACAGTTCCCATGTCCTATGTACAACAGGACTTGTGAATTGTTTCCACTTATTTTTCCTTTTATTCCTTTTCTGTATGTATAAACTATTTGGACAACTAGAGTAATATATCCCTGTTTGAGCCTATTTGAACCTCAAACCTTAGTATATATAAGATACATATAAAAACATATTTTTAAAAAAGAGTTAAAATTCAACATTGTGTTGCCTGTGGAACCAAGAACAGGAGGTAGACAAGGTCATGGTTTATTAAAGAATATAAAATATTTTACTTTACATTTGATCATATACTTAGTAGGGAAAGACTCAATAATTGAATTAATGTGATCATGTTCATGAGACCCACCAACTATTTCAAATAACCCTGCATATTCATACCATCACCTCCTCTCCTACAGCCTGTCTTTCTTGAGTAGTCCTTAGCTCAGAGAATGACCATATGTCAGAAATATGGAAACATTCTTGACATTATTCCTGTTCACTACATAAAAAACAAAACAAAACAAAACAAAACAAAAAAACAAGAATAAGTTATTGGTCCTGGCCTCATTTCAGCCTTAAATTTTAAGAAAAAATATTGATTATATTGGTCTTACCCAACAAGAAGAAAGTGACTATGATTATCTATGGTGACATAAGTCAAATTAAGAATAAAATATTTTAATTTATAAATACTTGAATATTGGCCATTAAGATTTCTATAGTTATAAATCACTACTTTTGTGTGAATGTACGTGTGTTTGTGTGTGTGTGTAAAACCTCTCTCTCTCAAAATTTGTTAAAAGTGGCAACAAATTATTTAAAAGCTATTGGAGGAAGGCTGAAGAAAATGATGTAATTATAACCAATACATGTAACTATCCAAATGAGTAAATGTCTGTATGAAAGGAATATTGTGAAATCCAAACAAATTACAATGGTAAAAATATAGTCCTACAAAAACTGTTCACATAAACTTTTTGGATAACATTTTTAAAGTCTCAATAATTCAAGTATAAATTGATTTGAATCTTCTTGCACTGCAACTTTAAAAATTTTTATTTTTTATTAATTTTTATCTTATTTTTAATTGACAAATAATCGTATATAATATATATTCTATATTTATGAGGTTAATGTGATATTTTGATATGTTTACATTGCAAAATGGTTAAGTATGTTAGGTGATGGCTTTAATTACTTTCATTTAATTTCTATAACATTAGTAGCTTTTGACAGACAAATATGTTACCAATGTAATCTGCATCTTCATTCACCTAGAGGTCATTAAAACAATTTGTATTCTTCTTTAATTTCTTTGATTTAATTTCTATAATATTAGTAGCTTTTGACAGACAAATATGTTACCAATGTAATCTGCATCTTCATTCACCTAGAGGTCATTAAAACAATTTGTATTGTTCTCAAAGTTGCCAGTAAAAAATAAATGGGCTGGGTGCAGTGGCTCACGCCTGTAATCCCAGCTCTTTGGAGGCCAAGGTGGGTGGATCACGAGGTCAGGAGATTGAGGCAATGCTGGCCAACATAGTGAAACCCCATCTCTACTAAAATACAAAAAATTAGCCAGACATGGTGGCACGCACCTGTAGTCCCAGCTACTTGGGAGGCTGAGGCAGGGGAATCGCTTAAACCCAGGAGGCAGAGGTTGCAGTGAGCTGAGATTGCACCACTGCACTCCAGCCTGGCAATACAGCAAGACTCTATCTCAACAAAAAAAAAAAAAAAAAGAGAGAGAGAGGCTAGTTTTCACAAAAAGAAATAAAGGTTAAAAAGTAGTTTTAAATAAAAGATCAGAATTTAAACCTGTCTACATGATCTGCTTTATGGTTTATATCCACTACTTGTGTAAGATTCCATTTGTCACTTTTTCTGATATTTTCTATTTTCTGCTCCTTCCTTTCTCTTTTCCTCTCCTTTTTTTCTCTTCACCTCTCCTCTCTTTTTATTTTTTCAAGAAAATTGGTGCTGGAATAATTATACAGATTTCTGGCCCTGTTACCTTTAACATACCCAGGGTCAACATGAAAAAGTAAGAATTTGAGTTTAGAGTAACACTTTACATTGAACACATTTTTGGCATGAAATCGCAAACCAAGAAAATGAAAATCTTTGTTAGGCAAAATGGGACCAGTTTGATATATATCTTCTGTAATAACAATTACCAGCAGGATGATGATGCCTCAAATGGTAAAATACATTCAATTGCTAGGAATGGCTGCCTATGCTTTAGTCAACATAAGCCAAGTGAAGACCTTATCCCACCTCGCCTCAGCCAGTCCATATTTTAGAGTCTTCCTTTGCAACACCTGTATTAGGCAGGACTCTGTGGAGAGACACCAAAGCTTTAACTATCTTAGATGTAAAGGGAACTTTATCAACAGGATACTATGTAATCTCACCAAAGTGTTGGTAATAAAGGGGTATAGCTGAGCTTTGAGGGACTTCAAAGACACTTGGTCTCACTTTTTAATTCCTTCTTTTTTTCTAAATTATCTATTTTTCTTCATATCATATACTGGCTTCCTCTTTAAAACGATGGAAAAATTCAGTCAAAAAATCTGGGCCTGTTTCACAACTTTCTCTGCTAGAGAGGGCCTGAATCTCTCCTTTGGTACTTCCAGTTCAAACACTGTTATTTTGCCTAAATTGAGTCAGGTGACTTTCATGTGACCAATCAACTATAGTGAAGGGGTTAGAACCACAAAACACAAAGAATCGATGCCTCAGGAACATCGCAGAGGAAAGGGAATCGCCATGAGCAGGCTGTGGTATTACTCAATTGATACTCTGTGATATTCCTCATCATTAATTATTATTTAATTCTTAGTTTTCTGGACAACTTAGGCAAAAAATTAGAAAACTTTTAAAAATGGTTTATGAAAGTAGCACTAGTATATTTTGTAAATCCTTAAAATCTTGGAATGGACCCCAAGAGCCTCTGTACAAAAAGCATTGTTTACTAATACCCTGGGAATGCTAGAAGATTTACCCTACAAAAATTTGTCCTTACATTATGAAAACATTTAATTGATCCTATCTCATCCCATCTCTTTTTACAGAAATTAAACTCCCTTACATGTTAATGGTATTCTTTTCTACTTAAAGGACCAACACAGGAATTTTATTTTAGAAGAAATTTTGTATTTCTTGGTTTCTTTAATAGAAACCATTATCTTTTGTGGAGTGGTAAATCTAAGTATTTTAATCATCTTGAACTCATATTCTAAATAACTTTCATGTACAAAGAATACAGTAGTGAATTTTAGTTTTTTGTTTTTTTTGTTTTTTGGCTGGTTGTGTTACTGATTTACAATTATATTAAAATGTTTATATTTGGTTTTACCATTGTCATCTTGACATATAATTTCTGATTTTTGTCCTTCCATTGTGTTTCCTTATTATCTTTTACATCATTTTACTATTTTATGGCTTCTGTTTATTCTTTTGAATCTCATTCTATTTCTTGGCAGTTATTTGGAAGTTATTCATTCTGCCTTATTTTTCCTGCTAGTAGTGTTGCTTTTACTTTTCTTTTCTTTTTTTTTTGAGACAGAGTTTTGCTCCTGTCACCCAGGCTGGAGTGCAATGGCATGATCTTGGCTCACTGCAACCTCCGCCTCCTGGTTTCAAGTGATTCTCCTGCCTCAGCCTCCCAAGTAGCTGGGATTACAGATGCCTACTGTCACACCTGGCTAAACCTGGCTAATTTTTGTATTTTTAGTAGAGGCGGGGTTTCACCATGTTGGCCAGACTGGTCTCGAACTCCTGACCTCAGGTGATCTGCCCGCCTTCACCTCCCAAAGTGAATAGAGTTTTTAAGTTAAAAAATAAGTATGTGTGTATTTTTTCTTCAAGTATTAACTTTAAGTGTAAAACAAGTTATCATAATCAGGAGTTGTCAGTCATGTGCCTGTATTAGTCAGAGATTTTTTGGTAGAAGTGACAAAAACATGAGTCAAACAAGCCTGACAAAGCAAAACAAGACTGACTGAATTGTTTCACATTACCAATCTCTATGAAAAGTTGAAGAAAACTAGCTTATAAATAACTGTAACCAGAGTCCTACACATTGCCAGGATCCTCTCCTTCTCTTCCTTTTGAAACACTGGCTATATAGTTATTCCTATTTTTTTGCAATGAAGGTTTTTAAGTGGTTATGATTATAATCCTCATAGTATCTATTAAAAAAAAAAGAGGTCCAACAAATTTAGATAAAAAATTAGGGAATGATTTTCTTTGGCCTAGAGTAGGTTATGTGCCCATTCCAGTTGCTAGGAACACTAATTTAGGAAGATCGCCAGCCTGCACCATAAATCACAGGAAGAGCTTCTACACAAAACAAGAGGAGGGACACTCCATATTAAAGAGATAAATGTTCACTAACATTCCCATGGTTACATAGCTGACAGTCACAGAATGTATGTGATTTGGACATGGTAATTAGGATTATAAAGTCTATAAACTTTCTAAAACGTGAATTGGCCACCCTCAAAATTCTGAACCTTTTTATGCATTTTCATATGTAAATAATTTGTACAATTATTTTCCACTATATCCAGACTTTACACTGCTTGAAGGCTAGATATAAGCTTGATTTTTCTTAAAAACTCTCCTAGCATATATAACAAAATGCTTTACACAGAGTCAGTTTAACATGTTTGATATTTACCAATAGCTCAATTATGAAAAAATTTCCTCATATTCAGCAATTTTTATATTTATCATTTGCAAATGCAAACAAATTTCTTAAATAAGGGAAGAGTAAAAAATGATAGAATAAATAAAATATGTAAGATGTTTAAGATTATCCAGAGAGTTTTAGAAATAGATTCTTCCCATATTTGACATGCTTATCACTGTATTAAAACCATGGAGAATCCAGCAAAATAATTGGCCTAAGAAGCATGCTTAGTAAGCCCACCTATAGTGCTGAAGGTGAGAAACCTATCATGGCTTGTATATTACACTCATCAGTAGTGATTTAACTTTTCAGCCTTTACTTCAGGTTTTAATTTGTGAGTTTATTTTAAAATCAGGTGTGCTATTAGTATAAATAAGTGATTATTTTAACTAAGTGCTTTTGTGTGCTGGCCAAATTATTTTCAGTGACTAGTGTTTGTTTTCTCATTTGTTTTTTCATAGACTCTGGGTTAAAGTCAAGTAATTATCTGGATGTAATCTACATATAGAATAACAATGTCTCACTTTTAAAAAATGTTTTCTCAGAAACACACCTAAAAATTCCTAGATATGTTTCTTCAAAAATCAATTTTGAAATAATTTAACATATCCTTGATATGTCTTAACACACAGCAGGACAAATTTATTTTTTTCTTCCTAATCCAGACTTGAACCAAATTTATGAAATCCTAAAAATAAAGGATGTCTTCAGTAGTCTTGTTATATGGTAGTAGAATTTTTTCTATTAATATATATTGAAATGGAAAAAATGTACCTACCTAAAATAACTGTTACCTTACCAAACATAGATGTAAGTCCCACCAAATAATATTTCTAGGCATATTACCTCAGTTTGCATTGCTTTGCAAAAAATTATATGATTTATTTGTGAATTTATTTAATTTGTATGAACCTTACCTTCATGTAAGATTGACTAGATTTGTGGTTGTTGTTAAATCCTTTTGAAGATATCATGGCACTGCCTGTGAAGATTTACTTTTGTGAAAGGCTTTGAACTCTTAGAGCCAGTACTGGAAGCTTTATGCAGTATAAATGAGGGGGAGAATTCTTGCTATGCCAATTGTCAGCTTAACCACAGCTGTGACACAAAATCTGGAAGTTTCTGTTGGAAAGGCAGCAGTAGGCACAGATGTTGGGAAATGATAGCAGGCATTTTTCAGTCACCCTTATGGAGATGACAACACACACACACACACACACACACTCTTAAATGAGCTTACAGAAGAGGCTGAGTTTCTTCAGATGATCCTAGTCCCATGGGGCTTGGTTACTTAAGAATTAGAGGAGTCTTTATCGTTACTGGACTCCTTCCTGCCTTTGCAAGGACTGATGATTTGGAAAATCCAAATTGCTTGCTTTGTATCTTCCAAGTCTACAGCTGAGGTTGGGCAGGCTTTCAAGATGAGCTACTTGAACAAATAGAACTGCAGGCACAGAACCAATATTTCCCAGGGTGCACTGCAGTCTATTTAACAGAATGAGCTTCTTAGCATACAGAGAATGGCAGGGCATCTTATTTACCTTCACTTCGTATTGTATGTTTTGTGCACCCAGAATAGACAAAAGGCAATATGACTACTAACGTCTAATTCACATTAATTTGTAGCAGATGGGAGAACTGTGTTTTACCAAGATGCTTATGGTGAAGCTACTCACTATAGAAGAAAAAAAATATTGTGTTCAGCTGTTTGCTAAACTGATCATTTATTAACATATTTTAAAAGCAATTATTAAGTGATTCTAATATAGTTACTATGTGGTATTAGCATGGTGTTACACTGGGCTGGCTTAAAGCTGTGCAAAACTATCAAAAATTTGATGTATTGATAAACTGTCTTTTCTCCCATTTGGATGAGGTTTGGAAATCTACCTCATTCTAAGAGAATTCGTATTGGTCCCAAATGGCCTCGGAACTATATATTTTAGAAATGTTCATGTTGAAATGTTAGCACATAGGAAACTGGGACCCTTTCCTCAAGGATCTCTCTGATGTCTTTCTACTCCTTTGGCATAGCTGCTTTGTTATGTTATTTGTTTGGCTCAAGAATCTCAGGGGCATCTGGTTGACATTGGCCTAAGAACACATAAACCATAGGTGTGTGGGTTAGCAGCATTTTCTATCAAGCCTGACCACATAGGCATACCATTTTGTTAGTATGCAGAAAGATATCCTGGACTATAATCATGGACTATACTCTCCAAACATACCTCATGTCAATTATGCTTTAAGGCTATAGTAACCAAAACAACATGGTACTGGTACAAAAACAGATACAATGAAACAGAATTGAGAACCCAGAAATAAAACCACATACCTACGACCATCTGATCTCTGAGAAGGCTGACAAAAGTAAGCAATGAGGAAAGGACTCCCTATTCAATAAATAGTACTGAGCTAATTGAGTGGCCATATGCAGAGCATTGAAACTGGACCCTTACTTTTTACAATATACAAAAATTAAAGTAGATGAAAGATTTAAATACAAAACCTAAAACTATTAAACAATCCTAGATGAAAACCTAGGAAATACCTTCTAGACATTGTTGAAACTGGACCCTTACTTTTTACCATATACAAAAATTAAAGTAGATGAAAGATTTAAATACAAAACCTAAAACTATTAAAAAATTCTAGATGAAAACCTAGGAAATACCTTCTAGACATTGGCCTTGACAAATAATTTTTTTCTGAGTCCCCAAAAACAATTGCAACAAAACCAAAAATTGACCCATGGGATCAAATTAAACTAAAGAGCTTCTGGACAGAAAAGAAAACTATCAACAGAGTAAACAGACAATTATAAAATGGAAAAAATATTCAGAAACTATGCATTCAGCAAATATCTAACATCCAGAATCCATAAGGAACTTAACAAGCAAGAAACAAAAAACCCCATTAAAAATTGGCAAAAAACACGAACAGACACTTCTCAAAAGAGGACACACATGTGGCCAACAAACATGAAAAAATGCTCATTATTACTAATCATCAGACAAATGCAAATCAAAACCACAATGAGATACCAACTTACACCAGCCACAATGGATATTATTAAAAAGTCAAATAATAACAGGTGCTAACAAGGTTGTAGAGAAAAATGAACACTTAAACATTGTTGGTGGGAATGTAAATTAGTTCAGCCACTGTGGGAAGCAGTTTGGAAATGCCTCAATTTATAATAAAGCAACCATTTGACCTAGCAATCCCACTACCAGGTATATATCCAAAAGAAAAATGTTCTACCAAGAAGACACATAACAGTACATACTGTTATGTTCATTGCAGTGCTATTCACAGTAGCAAAGACATAAAATCAATGCAGATGCTTATAAACAGTGGATTGAATAAAGAAATTATGGTTCATATACACTGTGGAATACTACACAGTCCTAAAAAGAATGAAATCTTGTCTTTTGTAGCAACATGGATGCAGCTGGAGGCCATGATCCTAAGCAAATTAATGCAGGAAGAGAAAACCAAACACCACATATTCTGACTTATAAGTGGGAGCTAAACTTTGGGTACTCATGGACATAAAGATGGAGAAAATAAACACTGTGCACCACTAAGGGGGAAGAATGGATGGAGACATGGGTTTAAATATTACCTCTTAGGTACTATGTTCACTACCTGGCCAATGGAATCTGTATGCCAAACTTTAGCATCACACAATATATCCATGTAACAAACCTACACATGTACTCCAATATCTAAAATAAAAGTTAAAATTATTAAAGAAAAAAGGAGGAGGTAATGACAATTAAGTGATTATTATCAACAGAGACACTGAATTTGTTTAGTTATTTGTATTACATATAGAGGGAATTTTTAGGGTAAATTATCACTGAAGAATCATCTCTTAGGTGTGTTTATTCATAAACACTCATGTCATGATCATCTTATCTGACCAAGCTTTCTTATCCAAAATGGACAATTTTCATTTCATTTTTCAGTAAAGCTAATTATCATGTTTGTTATATCAAATCAAAACTCATTATTTAAGTATTATATATGTTTCAAATAATTTCATTTGTTTTCAGAATACACAGTCCCTCCTCAGTTTAAAAAAAAAGACTAATTTAAGGACAGCTTAGTCCATTTTAAAATATAAAAACGGCTTAATAAACACTGTTTATTATTATTATTTCTTAGGAAATTAAGTGTCCTCCAATGAGTGAACTCATACCAATTTACTTTATAACATCAAACTTGTAAAAATGCCTACAGCTATCATAGCATGTAATTTCCATACCTAGTATCCCATTTATCCTCAGTGATCCCTTGTGGTCATGAATATCATATCCTCTTTGCCTTTATAAGCATGTTCAGCTGCAACTCAACATTGAAAAGGTACACAATAAGCACAATAAGTTGATATCCCTGAAGGGTGTTGGTTCTTCCTCATTTCCTTGAACTTGAAATATTGGAGTGTTCCGGAACTTGATCTTTTCACCACTTCTTTATATACAATTACTCTTTTTATTGTCTCCTGGATTCTTTTGAAACCGTATGATCCTATTGATTAATCTCTTATTCGTGAAACATATTTTTTTCCCTAGGTTTCAGAAACATTGACTCCTGATAGGACACACTCCTTTCTCTGTTTTCCCTTTGTGGGTGTGCCATAAAGAATGGTCTTATATTGCTTGCCATTTTTGTATGGTTTCCTCCGAATATCTTCTTTACTTCCATGGGTTCAGTTGCCCTCTATATGCTCAAGATTCCCAATTTCATATTGATGGGCCATTACCTTTGGCCTGAACCATTGAAATAAACTGGTATTTGATCTATTCAAATTTGCTTTTACTTTCATGCAAGCAATTCAATTCCTGTGGGGGGAAAAGTGTTCAAATATAAATTCTGAGTATGTTAATTCATGCTTAAAATCTTTAAATAGGTTTTCATTGATCTTAGATAAGTATCTAAATTCTCTAGCCCCTGGGAACCTCACAATCTTAAACACCTGATTAAGTTCCTCCTGAAACATATAGTATAGATTATGTTGTTTCTTTCCATTGCTTGAATAGTGCATGTACCCTTTGGCCTTTGGACATTTGTACATGTTAGTCCCTCCCCTGAGCCCATACAATTTCATTTCTTTGCCTGGATAGCTCCCAGGAATTTCTTAGATTTCAGCTTAAATGTCAACTTATAAACAAGATTTGCCTGACCCAATGCTTTACAAGAACTATATTGTATATTATTTTATTTATTGTTTAAACATATACCTTTCTTGTCTCTGCAGAGTCCTTGAAAGAGAAAGTCATTATTTTCCAAACCCACTATAAGTCTGTCATATAATGATCCATTAATATTTATCAGGAACAGAGAGACAAAAGAAATTGCCTCTCTACATTAGGATTTCAGACTTGTGGAAGAGGTTGACAAAAAAATAAGAAGACAACAAAAAAAAAATGTAAAGAATAAAGTACTTGAGAATGAGACAAGAGAGTGTATTTCAAGCCTAAATGGAGGACTAGACTATGATATGTTTTATCTTCTCAGGGCCTCTATGCTCTCCATGAAATATGAAGCAAGTCAAAGGAATAAGAAGAGATGTATTAAGATAGAAGAGAAGAAGAGAGGTACTTTTAGTTTATTTATATCACTATCTATAGTCCTCACTGTAAGAGAAAAAAAATGACATTTTCAGGGAAACATAATTGGACTTTAGTTCTTCTAAGAAATTTTGAGGGTCCACCTCAGGCTGTTGATTAAAGACCCAAAGTGAAATTTTCAGACCTGATTGTGTGACCTTTCTTCAGGTATCATTAGCTCTCTGGGTGCAGGTGATGGGGAGAGATAGATAAGAATAGCTGGATAAATTTCTCAAAATGCTGTATGTTAAATTGTTTTGCCTAGAGGCAAAAGAAAGCCAAGTAATCCAGATCACGGGAATCAAAGATATCTTCCAAAAACTCCTTTCAGCAAAAGGAGGTTTGAAAAAGTAAGACATGGTATTCCAGTCAGTGAAGCATGTACATGTCTAGATCCAGGCATATGAAACAGCATGGCACATTGAAGAATCTGTGAAGAAATTCAGGGTGCCTGGTCTCATAGGTCTCACTCAAAAAGTGACAGAGAATGTTATCACAGTGGCTAGATCCTAAAGGCCATCTGAAGATATATGGAGGAGATTGGATTGGTCCTGAAGATTTGGGGTACTATTAAAGAATTTTAAAGGAAAGAGTGACTTATTCAGAATTGTTCTGGCAGTAGGGTATAAAATGAGTTTGAGTGTAGGAGGAATAAAAATTGTAGTCATCTAGTTAAAAGAAAATGAGAGAGAAACTGAATTAAGGTAATGATGGTAGAAATTATTTTTATTATGTGTTGGTAGAATATGAAAAAATTCTCAGAGAGATTAAATGATTTATTTAAGATTTCATAAGACTTTAGCCATAGAACACAGGAGGTTCACATGTGGGTTAGCTGATGTAAGGCATGATGTAATGTATGATGTAAGCACTGAATGCTGGGGAGGTGAATTATCCCACGCTATCTGGGCAAAAGTTAGAGAGATGCTGCATGCATTTTTTTTTAGCAGCTATTATTTATCCTGAAGGAAGAGGGACAAATCTGAAATGTGAAGTCTCAACACAGAATTTTTGGAAGAGAATTTCAAGGCTATTTGATTTGGCTTAAAAAAAAAAAAAGAACAAAAAATCTTCAACGCATACATACTTCATTTTTCTTCCATTTCACGTCTACTTTTGCTTCCAAAAGGGTAATATTGTCACTCACAAGTAACCATCTTAAATAATTTTGAGTGACATACTTGTTACTGACTTGTGAAACTTCTTAGATTCCCTTTTTTATTTTCTCATGAGTGCAGTATTCATTATCAGTTTGCAAATTGAACATTCTCAGTAGCAGGACCTATATTATCATTACTTCAAAGCACAATCGTAGCATTTCATTGTAGTGTGTCTATACTTTCATTTCCTAACCTGCATAAAATCTAGAACTTGGAAGTATGAACAGATTAGCTAATTTGTTTCAACTTTTATTTACTTGTATTCAAAAGTGTGCCAAAATAAATGAATAAAATATTAAACTAACAAGGGGAGCAAGGTGATTGAGAAGAAATATGAAATCATTCAAACAGCTCTGCCACTCTGAATGGTAGCAGCGAGTTCCAGAAGACATCATAACTCTGCAACTCAAAGAGCAAGTTAATTTGTAAAGGCATCACGAGCACTATGGAAGTCATGGTTTTCAGGCCCACTGTCCAGTAGATGTTACATATGCTGATAACTTCACTTTATTGTTATAATTTAGACTTTCATTTTAGCAAAGTCATATTTTTATTGAGGAAAATATCTGTGGTAAACTAAGTAAATACATAAAGCTAATCAGGTGGGTCTATAATGTTTAATGAACAATAACAAAAGCAATAATGGCTGCTATTAAGTTGTCTTAATTAATGCTAACATCAGTGTACGTAACTTCAGATTCTATAAAATGGTAATATTAACCCCATTCAGCCAGGGCAAGCAAGACTAGATATTAATCTCACTCTCAGTGACACTGAAGCTCAAGTTCTTAAATGCTCTGCTTTACACCTCCCTTGTAAGAAACACAGAGCATTTGCAATTAGAAAACTATAAGGTACTAGGTCTTCCCATGTGTTATTACAGTACATCTGCTAATTTTTCTTACCATTTTACATTGCATCTCAGGCAGGTCCACAAATATTAGGAGAGTATAGTTCTTAAAAGTAGTTAGCCACTTATTTATTCATTCAATGGATATAAATTGAGCACCTACTATATTCCAGATATTGTTTTGTTCTATGTGCTGAATAGAAGGACATATGAAGTGTGCATAACCCTATGGAATGAACAAGGAGTAAAATATAGTTGCTATAATTGTGTACATAAAATTAAAGCAACTATGTCTAAACAGGTGAAAAATCTGTAAATAAGTGTGTTTAGATGTTCTGCAATTTTCCTATGAGTATTTCCTACTTTTTCATTCATTTACTTCTCTGCTAGGTATTGCTCACAAATTAGCACAAATTGGTAAAATAGATTTGACAGTGAAATGTGCAGAAAGAATAATAGAGAAATTCTAATATTGTCATGTTTTCTGCTAATTGAGATAAGACTTTTGTTATTCAATTTATATTCAATTCAGGTCAAGGACTATCAGTATTCTGTTAGTGCATAATTTGATAATTGCTAACAGGATAAATCAACTCTACAAAATAATTTTATATTTATATTTTGGATATATTTTGAAGATTTCAACCAATAGAGATATGCTGTTAATTAATGGCTACCATATTACAAGTACTTGCTATTTAACCAACATTCCAATGCCATATTTTAAGCTTATTTTAGATAAGAAAAAATATACTTAAGAGGTTCAGCACTTGCTTAAGATCATATGGCAAATAAGTAATACTGCTAGTATTTTCAAATAAGCCTTTTTGCTTCCAGTTCTGTGTAATTCTGACAACATAGCAACACTGTCTTCCACTATCATCTGGTATTTGGATAGATAAAATATTAATTATTAAATATTCTTCTGCGTATATAAGGTAGGAAATCAGTTCTATTCAATTGATTGACTACTATCAAATACTGTAACTAACATTACAGATGAAGGTTTGCTCAAAGGGGCACAAAGGAAAAAGGGGTACAGGGAAAGAAGATATATGATACAGAAATGTCCTGTTCATACATGTCACTTCTAAGTAACAAAAATGTCATAAATAATATTTTAAATATTACACATTGGATTATTTTGTGCATATCACTCACACTTAAGACAATGTTCTTGGAACAATATAAAATTATAATCTAACATTTTGGGAGAAGGAAGTAGTTGTGATGTGAACAGTAATAATTCTGTAAAGACCTCTATGGAGCAGATTTTTCATTTATTTAGAAATATTACCCAAAGGGCATATGTGCAAGTCTGCAGATTACTAATATAACCCTACGTTCTCATTCCATTTCAGAAACATGAGGCTGAAATGGAATTCTACATGAGATTAATCAGGGAAAAAAGATAATAAAAATGTGACTTCCATGTAAAAGTCATCTGATATGGAAAAAAAAAAAAAAACAGAAATTGATCTTGTAGAGCCATAGCTTTTCACTTTTGAACACTTATTTCCTCTCAACCTAGAAGTACCTATATGTTACTGAGGGAAGTGAACATTTCTATGTAAAGAGTGTACAATTATTAGTCTATTTGAATGGGAGCATAACAAAGAAGAATGTATGGGTAGGGAGGAAATAATATTTATCTACTTGGTTATAGGGAAAAATTAGTTAAACTAAACAATTTGTAAAGAGTAAATGTTGTTTATACATTTGATAGAGTACAATTTCTACATTGATAGAGTATCAATATCAGATAACCCTGACATGTTTTTGACCATATATACTAAACAGTGCAATATAGAGGTTATGCATTTAAATAAAACAAGTAAAGGAATGCGAGAGCAAAACTATCATAACAGGAAATGTAATTCTTTAAATGACTCATTTGAGAACCTAAATAACACTGAAAAATTAGGTAGCCATGAAATGTTACTAGATCTTCAAAAAGTATAAAACCTACACTGCTTTCCACAGTATTTACACAGTCAAAATATTTTTCAACCTGGTCATTTACATTGGCTTTTGTTTTAAAAAAATAAAAAGTAAAGGTAAAAAAGATCAAAATACCTGCCTTATTTTCAATCAATCTAAAATTACAAAAGTAAACCAATTTGCACATACAACAATCTACAAAAGTATTTATAATAATTTATGGTCATGGAAATACATACACAATTCCAAATGTTCAGTGCCAAGTTTCCTGAATGCTCTCAGAAGTATTTTTTTCAATTGTTATGGCTTCAAAAAACATAGTTTACCGAATTACTAATGGAGCTCCACTATTTTACATACAAGACGTGTGGAAAAATTTCAGATTTTGAAGTAAATTCATTTTAGAGCTCTTTATAGCTCTAAACTTTCAATTGATTTTGAAGTAGAAAAAATATATATATTTACAACAAGATCTAACTCTAAATTGTTCAATGGATATGTATTTTAGGCAAATAATATTTTAATCTTAATAATAATTACTATACAGTTTGATTTTTTACTTATCAAAAAGTGCTTAAAAATTCTGAATCTCCCAGTAAATAAATCTGTCTCAACATATAATCCTTGAGGAGACAATAATCCTTTTAAACAATTCTTTCCATTTGCAGCATCAAGGACCAAGGCAAACGATAGAATATTACAATAGAAAAGAACTTAAAAACCAATTTGCCCCCATTATATGCCTAGATTTAATATGCCCTTAGTAAATGATTAGTCAGCACATTATTAACTATCTGTTTTTACCATTTTAAATACCATAAGATGTAAACCTTAATTAAAGATCCTCGAAAACCTCTTAAGTGTTTAACTGCACAGTTTTAACATCAGCATTAACCAATGTATTTTCCAACTAAATACTAATTCTGTAGAACATTAAAAGGAGTTCCATGAAACAAAACATTTTTGACAAAATGAAGTTTAAAAAAAGCTGGGTTAACCAAACAAGATGTTTTCCTGTAGAACTCCATGAAACATGAAACAGACATTACAAATGATGAACTACTTAAAGGAAAACTTTGTTCATGAACAAATCAGCTTATACTATAGACTAATATTTATTTTATACTATAGATTATTATATAATGTCTTACATTACATATAATTTAATATATATCTATATAATTACACATTATATATTTCATGTTATGTTTCATATAACTACAAAGAAGAGAGAATTATTTTTTATCAGATTATGAAAATTATTATCTTTTCTAAATTGTCTTCAAGGAAAATCACAAGAAAAAGGGTGTTTTAATACCTTAACTTGTATATTATGAAGGCCAATTTGAGCATCTTAAGAGTGAAATAATGCACTTAAAAATTCATTATAACTATACCCTAAACTCTGGATTTAGAATATACTACATATCCTGATATTAAAAACCTTCATAAAGTTGACACTATATTCAGGCCTGGTGCAATGGCTCACACCTATAATCCCAACACTTTGAGGGGCTGAGGTGGGCAGATCACTTGAGTTCAGTTCAGACCAGCCTGACCAACATGGTGAAACCCCATCTCTACTAAAAATACAAAAATTAGTTCAGTGTGGTGGTGTGCTCCTGTAATCCCAGTTAGGAGGCTGAGGTGTGAGAATCACTTGAACCCAATTTCAGTGAGTCGAGATCCTGCCTGATGAGGTTGCAGTGAGCTGAGATCATGCCATTGCATTCCAGCCTGGGTGACAGACTGAGACTGTCCCCCTTACACCCCCAAAATGGTTGGCACTGTATTCAGTGTTCAAATGGTAAACACAAAACATGTTGACATCCACATTCTCTTCTTAAAACTCTTCTTCCGATTTTGTCTAAGTTTTCACTCATTTTCTACGCCGTGTTAGAGATCTTCTTAAAAATCCATTTTACCTTTGAAAGAAAAAGCAAATTCCCTAAAGCAAATTCTCTCGAGCTTTTAGAATGATACTGTCTTAAATTATTGGGAACAGGTTTTAATACTACCTGTTTATAGTATTACACATTATTTGTTCCTACAAGGAAAATTAAATCCAAAAATAATTTGAAGTCACATATTAGAAGGAAGTTCATCCAAAATTGATTTCCAAGTTAAAAATTATCAAAAGTCATGTTAAAACAAGTGGTCTTGTCACTGAATATAAGCACTGCAGATGCAAAACTTAACCAAAGTTAGAAATCTCAGTGTCTTTGAAAATCTTACTACACTGTTGTTCAGTTGTGATTTGTAGTCATATACTTTCCCACATTCATAAGTTAACTAATATAATTATGTGATCTGATACCTTATATGGTCACCTGAATTAAGTAGAACCACTGTTGCTACAACTTAATCACTCTCATGTGCAAAGAGGTGTCACAGACTTTATAGCCTGAGGGGGCCTAAGAGCTGGATTTTTGAATTTATTATTTGTTATAGAAACTATTACCTTGACTGGTATATCTAACAGTTTGGTCAGATAACTTCATCCCAAAATTACAGAAGTGGGAAGGGGTTAAAGCAGCAGTCCCCAACCCTTTTGACACCAGGGACCAATTTCGTGGAAGATAATTTTTCTATGGACTAGGGAAAGATGTGGGGTGGTTCCAGGATGATTCAGTGATTCAAGTGCATAACATTTATTGTGCACTTTATTTCTATTACTATCACACTATAATATATAATGAAATAATTATACAACTCTCCGTAATGTAGAATGAGTGGGAGCTCCGAGCTGTACTGGACAGTCCCATCTGGGGATGATGGGAGACAGTGACAGATCATCAGGCATTAGATTCTCATAAGGAGTGCACAGCCTAGATCTCTCACATGTGCAGTTGACAATAGTGTTCATGCTCCTTTGAGAATCTAATGCTACCACTGATGTGATAGGACGTGGAGCTCAGGCGGTAATACGAGTAATAAGGAGCAGCTGTAAATACAGAAGAAACTTAGCTGGCTTGCCCATTACTCATATACTGCTGTGCAGCTCAGTTTCTAACAGGCCATGGACCAATACTTGTCCATGACCCAGGGGTTAGGGACCCCTGGGTTAAAATATCCAGGTTGTAACTACTTCACTCTCTCTATTATATATAATATTTACAGTGTATAGACTACATCAGAAAAAATATTTTCCTCCATTAACCTTCTGCTTTTCCCTGAGAGACATTTCCCTATTTACTGAGTACTGTTTAGTTTTTTTATTGCTTAGTTTGTTTATTTTCTTGTTTTGATTTGTTTTATATTGACTAACACTTTTAAAGGTTAGAAAATTGAAAGAATGGCCGGGCGCGGTGGCTCAAGCCTGTAATCCCAGCACTTTGGGAGGCCGAGGCGGGTGGATCACGAGGTCAAGAGATCGAGACCATCCTGGTCAACATGGTGAAACCCCGTCTCTACTAAAAGTACAAAAAATTAGCTGGGCATGGTGGTGCGTGCCTGTAATCCCAGCTACTCGGGAGGCTGAGGCAGGAGAATTGCCTGAACCCAGGAGGCGGAGGTTGCGGTGAGCCGAGATTGCGCCATTGCACTCCAGCCTGGGTAACATGAGTGAAACTCCGTCTCAAAAAAAAAAAAAAAAAAAAAGAAAATTAAAAGAATGAATTCAAAATTATTTCTGCTTTCTGGTATGTTGTTTTCCTCCCCGAGGGAATAAATCCTAAAGAAACAATAAAATTAAATGAGCAATGGGGAAGACAAAGAATATACTGAATGATAAATAATATTGAAAAATCATTGTTTCACAACGTATTTTTTTTAGCACACTTACATCACTAGACATAACAAATGGTTAGAGGTAGAAACTGAAAATAGAAAAGTACAAAATAAATTCTGTTTAAAGAAAAAATCCATCCATAAAATATTTTAAAAATAATTTGTTGGCAATAAGTCTTTTAATTGAAAGTCATTATTTTCATGCCCTGCCACTAAATGTAGTTACAATACAGAATCAAGTTATTGTCACAAGATTACTACTAGAATATAATTTTTGCCTTCATGATTACGTTAGTTAAGGTTTTTTTGCTACAGAAAACAAAAAGGCCTTGCAAGGTTTTGTCTGAAAATATAATTTTACTCTAAAATCACCACTCCCTAAAGAGAGCAAAACCACCGCCTGCCCACTCTACTCACCATGGCTTGTTCTAGACATTTCATCTTTTGATTGAGATGGATCATCATGAATCTAACTATTCTTTTTTACATACCCATAGAACTATTTGTAATTTGTTATGCTTTGGCAGATTGGGGACTACCATAAAAGATAAATCTATAACATTTTTAATGTGCCCTACTGGTTATAGAAATGTATTGTACTTAAAACCTGCACTTTACTCAGTGACATATTTGTAGCCTCAGCACTGAGAAAAGATATTCTCTAGATCAGTTGTTCCATTTAATCCCATGGAATCTGTGAACTTTATAACTAACCATGTTTTATACTTTGCTTCTGTCTATAGGTAGCTCACAGGCAAACATACAGAAATCTATAAGTATGTTTTGACTAATAACCTTGCCTTTTGGTTCATTTAATTCTTCTACCATTATTTTTCCTTTTTCCTAATATCTTTATTTCTTAATCCTGCTTGGTTGTACATTATTTTGTAAACTACCTCAAATTGTTTTTAGAATAGAGTAGCTTATAAATAATATAATACCTTATACTTTAAAAATACACATTTAATAATTATTGAAAGTAATGTTTCCAATTATTTTTTTTTCCTATTAGGCATACATTAAAAAATTAAATATTATATAAAAGAAAGGGGGAAAGAGCATATTGACTGTGATGTTAGCTTTCATATTACTTTATTTCATGTTTACCTTCTCAAGTCTTTTAGCTTTTGTACTACAATTTATCAAAAAAGCTGACTTATTTAATAAAAAGAATAATTCTGGCCTTATGAAGCTGCCTTAGTCACCATCTTAATAGGTATGGTTACTAAAGAACATTTACAGAAAAAAGATTGGTTTAATCTTTCTGCTTTAAGATTCTATAAGGATATTCCACATTGAGGCAAATTCAAAACTGTCTTATTCCAGGAAGCTTATACATTATGGCCTCTGACGGTTTCCGGATAACAAAGGAGAAAAATGTGTAAGAATTAATTTCATGTTTACATAGCTTTTGCCTTTGGATTTTTAAAGTGAAGTCACTACTGTTATTTACAGGACTAGAATAACATCTATAAGCATGACTTACATCGTGCTCATTTTGATAATTGCGGTTTATTCTGTATCATTTAGCTTTGTTTGTTGCTGCTTCATCTCTGCTGGGCCCTAGACATGATACTCTCCAGAGAGGTCAGGAATTGAGTGAACCTAAAGTTGAATTCTCAGTAATTCTAAACAAGTGAAAATTCATGATGATAGGCACAATGGCAAGTGCCTACACAATTCAAGTTGACAGATGGCTTATGAGTATAAGCAGGCAAGGATGTAACAAAATAGCCAATTAGAACTTGGGGATTCCTGATTTTTCTGTAGCAGTTAACATAGCTTGTTATGTGAAACAAAAGGAGAGCAGAGCTTAAATCTTACAGCAGTGGCTAACATTGGCCACACTTTGATCCAGAGCACATGTTTAAAGTCTGCCTTAACAAGTAGTGGCTTGAAAGAAAAGCTACATTTGTAGATGTATTCTCAGGAAATCATGAGTCTCGCACAAAGATCTGAAAAATATATACTTCTTCCTGCATGGTAAGAGGGTTTGTGAATGTGGTGGTCCTCACAAAAAGAACATTGACTGTTGCCACTTTAGTCCAATACATTGGGTCACTGTCAATAATGTCATCTTTAAAAAAAATAGACATGGAAATGTATGCATACATATGAACAGATACAAGTTTAAATCTCCATCGGTAATCTACATTATCTCCTTGAAATTATCAATGTTTAAACGAGTCCAAAGAGGATTATGTTATCGTTTTCATTTTACAGATGAAGAAAATGACTTCAGTAAAGATACATGAGTAGCCCACAATCCCACTTAAAGGGGCAAAATCATATTGGAACCTATGTTCCTGACTCCTAGGAGGTAATTATTTTTCTCCCACTATGTTGCTCCATTTTAGGCTACATATTGTAGGTTACAACCTTTCTTTTTCAATTAGATTTTTTTCCTGTCACTCTTAAAGCATTGTACATCTCTCTCATCCTGATTCTGTCTCTTCTGGGGGAAATAGCTCAAATATCACCTCATACTCTGTGCTGCGCTATGGCCAGGTTCTCACCTCTCTTTTGTTCCTTGTTGCTAAAGTGATGTTTCCACATCTGGTTCTGACATAATATGAGTACCTGCAGAGCAAGTGCTTCATGACATTACTCTCTGAATCTCCTTAAAAAACAAATAAAAATCCATTAATATGCACATTATTTCTATATAACAACTTGATAATTTGGACCCAGTAATTTGGAATTTGTAGAAATTCCTAGCAAGGATTCAATAAGAAATGTTTGCATTCTATATGGAGCTTCTAGGAGAGGAAAACAGCTTTCTTTTAGTTCTTTGCCTCATCCTCCAGCTTGACATCTTTTTTTCAAGCTGGAAGGGTCTTCATCTCTGTCTTTCAATTAGGTATAGAATACGAGGAAGTAAGGAGTTAAGTCTATCATGGTAATCAGTAGACTATCTGGATCAAGAGTTTTATAATCTGCACTAATAAGATATAAAATGTCTCTGGTAAGACAGAATATTCAGCACACTCTAGTTGGGTTGTAGTTTTATCTCTTGGGTTGATAAATAGGCAACTCCCACAAGTTCAGGAAAGGAATTACTTGTATGTCAAAAGCTGTGTCCAAAGGTCCTGGCTTTCTCTCTACTCCCTGCATTTTCAACAGTGATGATATCCTAAAGACTGCAAAAATTGTTTTGAGGGGGGAGAAAAAATATATGGCATACATAAATGACATACAGCATTTCTGTGTTATTAAAATGTCCTGCAACAGGACATTTGAAAAAATGTCAAAAGGCTCCTTAGGGAGTAGTAGTGAAAACAAGTTTGAGAAATGCTGTTCTAACTAAATTTTCTTCATTCTCCATGTTATAATTTACCACAATCGTCCAATAAACAACACATTTTGTAGTACAAGAAAATTCTTAAATACAAAGTATATAATTGAGGTGACTCACAGATATGATTTATATCACCTAATCAAAGTTGCACACACACATTTAAAGTGTAAAGCAATCACGTCCAGGTATCCTTACAATTTACTTTATTTCAAAGGAGATTTTAAAAGATAAATACATTTAAAATATAAAAGATTCTGCCTTATGTTGCCATCATAAGGGTGACTCCATCTACCACCTATCAATCCAGTCCTCTTTATATCTTTGAACATATAGCCACTTTATCCTGTCAAACTCCAAGGTGCAAGTACCCTAGTTTCTATCCAATGTTTCTAGTTACTTAGGCCACATCATACCATTGTCTGTTCAGCATCCCCTTGAAGAAGAGAGTTCTGAAAGCTGTTTATGATTATCACACATTAGAAGATAAGGAAAAGATAGCAAGTGCCTGTTTTATATGAAGTGAAACTACTTTACTTAAAAAAAAGCAAAGGTTTAACATGTTGTATTAATCAGCAAAACTGCTGCAAGATGTTTTAATTTTTGGCATTACTAGACTTTGTATCCCTAGGCAAGATGCATTAGTTGAGCCAATAATAAGATCTCTACTTATAATTCATATGTCTGATATGTAAATAAGCCACCAGCATGGCATTTCTTCTTCTGAGGTAAGAACCTGGGGGAAGAAGGAAAATTGAGGACCAGAATCTTCTTTCAAACTACTAGAGCAATGAGTGAGGAGAAGAGGATGGGAAGGGTACCATGGGGAACCAATCCCTGGTCAGGCTGGGACCTGTTTAAAGGCTGCCCTGAGACCCAACTGAACCTCTAAGACTCTAGCAGAAGCCTAGGTGGAACAATGAAGCCATTGGTCCATCAGGATCACATAACTGCATCCACTTAACTTCACTATTCCCTGAGGGAATATCCCTGGACTATACTAATAATTCTGCCTCAGCAAAAGGGGTAGGAAATGGAGCTGAAGGCTCTTTTGGTGCCTCTTATTTTTGTCCACTGCATCTGACAAATGTATTAGTTTTTCTTTATTCTCACCTCTCGATTGAAAGCCAGGTGTGATCTTTTTATGTGGGTCAAATAGAAATTTTCTTAATTCCTCTGGTTTATATAAGGGCTCTCTGTATAATACTTATCACTCCTCACAAACCATTGAGCTCAAGAACCAAAAAGATTTAGGGCTGAAAGTGCATATAACATCATCTGGCTTCCCCAGAGCAAGAATTTCCCTTCTAACCAAGCTCCTTATTTTACAAATGAGCTCAGAAAGATTGCTTTCCTGAAGCTTCCTTTGTTAGCAGGTCCAGATTCAGAATATAGGCTTACAGATTCCAAGTTCAGCACTTTTTCCACAAAGAGTATCCTGCATGCTGCTCCCACTCATCAAGTTCCCCCTGCTCTCCAACCCGATTCTCTAGACCTATTAATTCCCCTTTGAAGTTGCTCCCGTCTGACCCTTCCTACTTTTGGAATATCAATCTCACTATCCTGAAAAACACTACAGCATTTCTTGATTATCCATCAGGTGTCTCTGCCCTTGTCACTCAGCTGAAGCTGTCCTCAACTTTCCCTATCTGCCTATGTTCTCTCTTTATGTTATAAACCTCTCCTATTCTTCCAAATTGTTCTTACAAAGAATACCAGTTACGTAATGCCAACTCAACATTTCCTTCATAATCAATTTCTCACCAAACACTAACTTGGTTTTATTTTCCTTTTAA
>NW_016107332.1:5015000-5049208 GCF_001604975.1 Cebus imitator
CTTATAGTAGAACAATTTATAATCCTTTGGATATATACCCAGTAATGGGATTGCTGGGTCAAATGGGATTTCTATTTCTAGGTCCTTGAGGAATCGCCACACTGTCTTCTGCAATGCTTGTACACCCCCACCAACAGTGTAAAACTGTTCCTATTTCTCCACATCCTCTCCAACATCTGTTGTCTCTAGATTCATATGAAAAAAATGCTCATCATCACTGGTCGTCAGAGAAATGCAAATCAAAACTACATTGAGATAACATCTCACGCCAGTGAGAATGACGATCATTAAGAAACCTCTATTCTTGTCCTTAGGTATACCCCTGACCTACCAATTTGGATTTCCAACTGTCTATTAGACACTTACAGCTAATGGTCCTTACGTTCCAGCATCCAAAAATAACCCATCTACTTTCCCTCATCCTGTGACTTCTCCTCTAGTGTTCCCTGTCTATCCTAAGACTACACCTAATATTTGCCAAGTCATTTAGACAAAACACTGAGGAGAAATATTTTATTTTTTCCTTTTCCTTCTCATATTCTTTGTGCAAATATTCAGGAAAAAAAAAAAAAAAAACGATAGAAACAGCTTCCTAAACATCTCTCAAATGTATCCCTTCCATTCAAGTGTTATTGTCCTTGTTCAATGTCAAGCCCTCATTGTGTTTCATCCGAACCATGACATTAGTGTCCCCAAATCTCCTGTCTCCCTGTTCTAATCCACACACCACTGTCCTGCCAGAATTATCTACCTAAAACATAGATTTCATTATGTGAGTTTTATAGTTAATAATCCCCCATATATATTTAAGTATTGGTTTTATATCTTAATTCAAATAAGATTTAAAATATCTCACAAAAATATGTGAAAATAAGACATTAAAAACAAAGAATTTAAAGTGGAAAAGTAGAGGTGAGGTTCAAATCTACAAGTCCTGAGCATTTTCTGTTAACAAACACAGATTTGGCTTTGAATAGACAGTTGAAAGAGCAATGGATGACGTCTAATAATTATTTTTATGTATGTTTGCTTCTTCTGATAGATTGTACATTCCCTGATTATAGTTTTGTCTGCTTTATGTTTAAGTTTTGTGTTCACTAGAACTTAGTATGCTACTTCATTAACATGGACAAAAGCACTGTCCTTAATTAAAATGAACAATTCTGCCTTGTTAATATCTTGACATTCATATCCTTCATTATTCCTTATGGGTATTTGCATAAATACTACACAATTAGTAAGTGCTAAATATGATATGTAAAAACACATACAGAGTACTTTAATCTACCACCCACCACAACACACACACATATCCAGTCAAACCATTGATCATAAGTCAGTTTTTCTCTTGAGTTTTCATATTGCGTAACACATCAGTCTTTCCACAAATGACCTTACCAGGCAAGAGTTTTCCTTTGGAACCACATAATTTATTAGGAAAGATAGTCAAGATTGCTGATCAGGTAAGTACATTGTGGACATGGCCTAACTGGATAAGCTCTTCTCAGAACAGAAGTACATATTCTTAAAACAACAATTCTGCTAATAGTGTATGTATGTTGGGAGTGGAAGGGAAAGAGTGCATCTGGTATTCATTTGGAAAATAAATTAAAGGGAAGCTATTATTAGAGATTATAGTTTGCCTTCTTAAAATTTATAATCTTTCTGAAATGATTCTAGTTGTGTTAGTAAAGTGGCATACTTCTTGCTTTTGAATAAAGAAGCTGTAAGCATTTCTATTATGACCTTTATGTATGTGTTATTTATGTTTGTTGTGAGAGTTGATGTCTACAGCTGGGCAAAACTGATGTTTCATGTGTTTGTGTTGATGGATTTGGAAAGGGAAGAAACAAACTTTTTTATGTGAAGAATTAATTGTAGCCGTATGATCTTTTCAACATTAATGTGATTAGCAGAGGATGGAGTACTGCTAGGTTTTGTAAAGATACTCCATTAAAAGCATGAGGCTAGGCATCCATTGTGAATAGCATCAGGTACTAATCACAGACACATACTTCTTAGGTTCTGGTGTTTCTGTTTAAAAGCTCTGCTGCCATAGCATCGTACAATCACCACCTCGACATATTGTTGACAAGAACTGCCAAGCACCTCGACTTCATTTCTCACACAAGAAAGCAACAGAGAGTTGGAAATGATCTTCAGCATGACACCGATTATATTTTTTTTTAGCTGGAACTCAGATACCCTTCCGTTTTTACCCACTTAGCTAACTCGCAGATTTTTTTTTTAACGTTCTTCTGGTTATAGAAAATGCAAATAAAAGAAGAAATGTTTGGCTGTGACATCATTTTAAACATATGTCATCCATTCCATACTAAAACTCATGGTTTTGTTGAAGTTTGAGGTATCTCTTTTTTTCTTTGTTAACATTTTGATGTATAAAATAAAATGTGAGTGGACTTGTACAAACAAGAAAAAAGATTGCTTAGTATATTCTATAGATAGGTTTGATTTTCAACATAAAGAAACTGAATTTCACTGAATATGTACTATGTTCTGTATGAATTTATAACTCAAGATGATTCTCTGTTAGTGTTAGGCATGATCAATTTATCCTCATCCTAATGGAAAAGTAAATTTCCCCAGTCTGAAACCTCCTTCTTTGTTTCCCAAAGCCAAGATTATTCCTACTCTTTAGAATTGCTCTTATAAATGTAGTCAATAGCATGTGTAGCCTTGGAAGTGTTATAGCAAAGGATCCTAAGTGGGAAAGGAGACTCCAGGGCTTTGTAACTCAGAGCTTTTCATCTTTAAAACCTAGACATTATATAATATGTAATCTGTACTTTTAATCCCATATATCATTTCTTGACTCCATTTGTTGACTACATTTCCATTTAAAGAAAGCTAATAGGTGATGAAAAAGTCCAATATGAAGTAGCTTTTGTGAAAATCTTACAATAATTTTCTACTATTACCTTTTAAATAAGGGATAATGTAGTATAGCTTTCTAATGACTACTGCAATCAATATTATGAAAGTTTTTTTTAATTATTTCACATCAAATAGATGCATTAAATAATTTCTCAAATCCAAAGATCTAGTGATAGTGAGTGGAAATAAATATATGAACAAGAGATTCCTAGATTTAATCCATTACCTGAACTGGCCTGAAAAGATAAGGAGTTTCTGTTTCCTGTCTTTTTACAAGTTAAAGAGAAGTTTTTAGAGAGGCTGAGTGGGTGTGCTTAAACAATATCAATTTTCAAAGTTATGAGTGAACATTCATGTAAGAATATAAGTAGTTCAGCAACTTGAAACTATGTAACAGGACTGAAAAATCAATATAACTGACATCATTCTATTTTGTATTCTTTTAATTTGTAGGAATACGTGCGTTTTAGAAATGAATTTAGGGAGATAATTATGTGTTACACATAACAGACTTTTTTTCCCTTTCCTTTCCCTTTCCTTGAAAGCCAATCTCAGACCATGTTCCATGTAGAGAAATTTCTTCTAAATCAATGTTATCTATTTCCATAAGATATATAATGTGTAGCTGTGTTTCTCAATGTCAGAACTGATTCTTTTTTTTTAATGGATAGCTTTCTTCACTAGAAGTTTCTTGGTAATGTATCCTAATTATTTACCTTATTTTAGACTTAATATTATTCAAAAATTGATCCACTCTTAATATCCATTAGAAAATTAGAATGTTACTTTAATTTCTACCCTTCGTTGGTTATACAAATCCATGGATGAGTTGGCCCTGAAGCCACCCACATCCTGGTACATACTAAACACAATTCCAACCTCCATTATGAAACAGGAATCAAATCCACATCCTATGTGCCACACATGGAAATCCTTGTCTTTTTTTAGCTAGTGTGTGTGTCAGCTCTTTCTTTTTTTTTTCTTTTTTTGTGAACTTGCAGCCTCAGATGTTAGTTAAGTTTTACTATTCTTCAAAAGCATTTATTTGAAAAACATGTGAATGGAAAAATGAACATGCTAAACTAATTAGGATATGCAAATGTGGTTCAGTGGGATTGCTTTTTAAGTGAATCATGCTTATTTAAATACACAAATAAAAGAAAATTTGTTTCAGTAACAATCTGGAAGTTAGTTCATGTGGAACAAATAAGGGCTTAAATTATAAGGATTAGCTTTTCAGAATCTACTTTACAGTTCACCTTTTTAATAGGAGATGTAGACTTGAGCCAGAGGCCCATCTTGGCATTGATGGAGGTTCAGTGAGCCACACAGTACTTACAAGTTCTTGCCCTCATTTAAAGTGAGGACTGAAGAAAGTGCTTTCTAAAGAGTTACTTATTTCTTTCAAGGCAGTTTATGGGCAAGAAGGTGCAAATCAATAACTATAAACCATAGGCACTTAAAATAGTTTTCTTGTAAAAAATACTTTAAATCATGGACTTGAAAAACAATACTTTGATCATGATGCAGAAAGAACCACAAGTTATGCTAAAATAAATAAGTCACATAAAACAAAGGGAAAAACACATTAAAAAGATAAAAAGAAATCAAGTCAAATAATGTATGGAGGAGATGGATTTGAGGATATTTCAAGACCGAGACTATGTCCCCAAAGAACCAATGTTATATTTCATATTTAGGATTCATTTTACATGGATAAGGATTGGGACTTAGCAAGTCATGGTTAAATAAAGGAAAGCATCAAAGTAATTGAAAATGTTAGGCCGGGCGCGGTGGCTCAAGCCTCTAATCCCAGCAGTTTGGGAGGCCGAGGTGGGTGGATCACAAGGTCAAGAGATCGAGACCATCCTGGTCAACATGGTGAAACCCCGTCTCTACTAAAGCTACAAAAAATTAGCTGGGCATGGTGGTGCGTGCCTGTAATCCCAGCTACTCAGGAGGCTGAGGCAGGAGAATTGCCTGAACCTAGGAGGCGGAGGTTGCGGTGAGCCGAGATCGCGCCATTGCACTCCAGCCTGGGTAACAAGAGCGAAACTCCGTCTCAAAAAAAAAAAAAAAAAAAAAAAGAAAATGTTAGTCGAGTTCACTTATCACTCAATCAATATATGTTCCATTTTTGCAAGGGGGACTCTAGCATTTTCTGTGGTTGCTTGTGAAACTGTTTAATTCAATATATTGCATTATTTCTGTGAGAATCCCATGCTTTGTATTAGCTACATCACCCTTAGAATCTTTATTATTGTTTCACTTGTTCCTCATTCAAGCAAAAATACCTGTTGGGCTCCAGGTATGCGCCACTCCCTGTTAAAATGTCTTGGGAAATGTGGAGGTAGATATGACATGACGATGGCCCATACTTAGCTGGCAGCCTTGTGGGGCAGATAATTGTACAAAACAATTGTTGTCCAAGAGAAACACATCCAGCTTCAATGTGTTAGGTGTCTACCTATATGAATTAACATGTTTGTGGACATTATTTTTTGACTGAAGGGGGAGTGAAACAAAACATTGATATATAAACTTCTGGGGGACAGAGGAAAATAAAATAATATAAGTATCTGACTTATATGTCCCTGTTGGTACCAAAGGTTGGTTTTGAGTCCCTGTGAACATAAAAAACACTGCAAGAGAGCTAAGAAAATATTTCAGGAAACACAGGAAGTTTAGGAAAAAGTGATGCTGTTTTGGGCACAGGTGGAAAGATAAAGGGAGTGATGCAGAGTTAAAGAGAGTAAGTTTATTCCAGTTATTTTCTTTTACCTTGAAATACTATATGATTCTGTCCATTCAGTGAGCTCAAACAGGATAGGGTTCACGTATTGGTGAAGTCCTAGACACGGCTTCCTTAGTAAAAGAGTTACAACGGACACAGTTAATGAGCTAACATGGCACACATGCCGCAAGAACTTACCAGAAGAATAGAACAGGAGAGGCTGAAAGTGTGGCAGTGCCACGGTGTACAGCATGTGAACTCTCACAGATGACTAGAGAGACTTTGTGGAATGGGAGTTGCACAAAGCCCTGAAGCCATGTAGTGGGGACTAATGAGTCAGTGAAATATAGGAATGAACATTAATGTGAATTTCAACTTTATAGTTATTTGACTTTATGATAAACTATGATAAATGCATGTGAGTGGGCTAAACCATGACTTGTTTAATCTCAACAACTCAGTCTTTACAAAATGTTTCCTCACTTGCAGAATGGGTTTTTAGATTAGATAATAGCACAAATCTTCCTCAAACATGTGGCTCTAAACTTAGTACATAAGAGAATTATTAATCATAAAGTGAGGGATAAATATATAAAACTTCACTGAGTGATGTTTATATTTAACATATTTTCACACCTATACCAAGGAGGCAGGTAATAGACTGAGGGTGGAGCAAAAAATGGAGAGACACAGAATTATGTCAAGGTAATAGCAAAGAGCCTCATTTGCTGGACTTTAGAACATAGGTCACAAGAAAGACAAGTTGGTGCTGGGAAAGTAGGCTAAGATCAGATATACAGTTGTTTTAGTACTACCCTAAGTATTTCAAAATTTGCATTGTAGATGGTAGGAGATAGCAAACATTTTTGACTTAGCAAATGGAAAAATAAATATTTTAGGGAGAACATCTTATTGTTAGTGAAAAGTTGAAGTATTCAGAAAAAAAAAACCCTGAAGTCTAGAAGAATACTTAGGGGTCTACTGCAACAATCTAGATAAAAAAAAAGTTAGGTAATAATCAAATTTCAGAAAGTGAATCCATATCACTAGAAAGAGTAGAAGGTGAGAATGACTACACGGTTATCTGAGGTAGTAGAACTCATTCTCATAAATGTGTTAGTTTGGCTGATGTGAGGAAAAGTAGATGGTGTTTTGGGGGAGACTTAATCAAAGCACCATCTCAATCTTGTACTGATTAAAAGACCATTTAACTCTGATGAATATTGCTAGTATGAGAATTGCCATATTCTTTCTTCCATGTAGACTATTAGGCATAATTTCCATCACACCCTCCCTTGAGTTTTCTGATGGAGATACGTGCAAAAAAACAAGGCAGATCAAGTTGTTACTTGTTACTGGATCAGATTCATTTTAAACCCTTATGTGGAAAACTACCACATAACATGTTTGAATCAAAGGAATTCTTTTTGTCTGCATTAATGGTGGGTCTAATCTGTTTACATGATGATGCTTTTATTTGCATTTACACTTAAAATGTCTCAAAGTGGAAACCTGTCCTGAATGGGAATCATTCCCAGGCCTGTCTCATTATGTCAACTATATGTAGTTCCACAGGGTGAATTAGAACATAAAACAAACAACAAAAACAAAAATCAGACCCAGATAAGTGAATGAAGACACACTGGCAAGTGGCTTCAAGAGCCTTTTAATGCCTTATTTTTTCTTATCAGAACAGAACTTTCAATACTAGCACTGTGAATTAATTGTTACTTGATCTTCATTCTTTCACAGATCAGTCTTCTTTCTCTTAGATATCCTGAAGGGTTTTCCCTTGGGAACCAGAGGACTGGTGATGGGTTTAGAAGCCTTAGGATCTAAGCTAAAACTATAATATATTTTTCTACCCCAGGCAACTGGGAAGGTAAAAGCCAGAAGTACAAGGACATCCTATAGTTCTTTAAAAGTTTTAAAGGTAAAGCTGAGTACTAGGTCTGAAAAGAAGACACAGCAAAAGACAGATGTAATCAAGTAGGAAGGCATCAAAGAGAAGGGAGCAAGTCTCCTGAAAATAATAGACATAAATGGAGACATCGTATTTGCACCATTTAATGCCAGAGCAAGGACCATAGAATTTTAGGCAAGCTTAAATGTAAGGAAAAAACTTAGAAAATAGAGATATCATTTGAACTTAAGGTAGAGTTTTAGGAAATCATTCTACATTTGAGATGTTTCCATGACATTCATGTAGAAATTCTAACACTAAAATAAAAGCAAGCATATGAAATGTAAAAAGTAAAATTTAAGATGGTAGATGTAGGGTTAAGAATTATTCACAGATGATAGAAGACATAGAAATAAATGATGTTGAGTGGAAAAAGAAAAAAATTATATATTTTATTTCTGTCTAATAGGATATGGATTATATATTATATTTTAATCATTTATCCGAGCATGGCTAAAAAAAACCCAAATCCCTAATCCTTGGTTTAGGGATTAGCATATAGATATAGCTCTCTGCACACTGGGAATTCTGTGGTGATGAATATAGAATTCTAAACACAGTCAGTCATACTAAAATTATAGGGATAGGGAAATGAGTGTAGGCCCAATTTTAAACCTTACCTACAAAATTTGGTGCTCAATGGGCATTTAGGAGATACACACACACACGCATATATACGCACATGTGTGTATATATATATGTAGTAATGATCAGAGAAAAACAACACTTTAATTCTACTGTGTCCCAGACCAACAGATGAGCTCAATATGTATTCCCGTGCAGTAAACTCAGGATTTCAGAGCACCATAAAAGCTTTTTCTTGTACACTCCAATGCTGTCATCTGCAGTTAGCTAACAAATATGATAGGTTTTTAATATAATCCACTCCGTCCTTGCCAGTGCTCCTTGTATGTTACGTCATCTTTATGTGGGCCAAGAGTTTGTTTTCCCCAGATGGACTTCGTGAAGTTGCTGACAGCCCTTCTGACTGAGAAACTGTAGAACAGCAATCTTCCAATTCATTTAGTACTACTGACAAAGAGAGAGCTGTTGATATCCTGATGCAAAAGCACTCTATCAGGCATTACATAGTGTCTGTGTTCTCAGCATGTTTTGGGCGTGATAAGTCATAGCACATGCTTTTTGACATCTTGCTGCATTTCACTGCCGTATAGAGTTTCCTGGAGTTGAAAACAGGGTGACAGAATGTAAAAAGCCAAGTGTGACATCATCAGCAACTGGTAGCAGTCACTGTATCATAAATAATACTTTGCAGACGTGTCAAAAATTAAGTTGCAAGAAGTTCATCATAATTTCTTTGAAGAAAATTTGAAATCCATGGATTTGCTAATTTCTACACACCAATTTTACCCAAGTAGAGACAAAGTACAGAAATATCTGTAATGTTTTATATTAAGCTAAAGGGAAAATCACTTGGTGAGTCTGCTCAGTGAATGGGCTAGAATTTTTTTTTTTTAATAATTGGAAAAATTATTTTTTTGTCTTTTTTTAATAAATATTTTTTTTCTTTAAAGTAGGATCACGTATCACTGACTATAGGTCCCACAAAGCAATGGGTGGCACTGCACAGGAGGTGGCTCTGCTGCGGATGGAATGTCTCCTGATTATGATTACGCCTTGGTATTAATAAGGAGGCAGCTGCAGCAATCTGTTCAATTTTATGCAAATTAGCTCTGGCCCTCTGACTTTTGGCTGGTGGCCAAGGCAGCCTTTGGCTGGGTAAAGTTTGGATTTATGCTTTATTCTACTGCTGCAAAGGTTTATTTAATTATCTGTATTTATTTAAAGCAGAACAGTACAAAGCAATTCTGCATTTTGGTCAATTTTGTGATGGCTGAATTGTGTGGCATTTCCCACCCACCCACAAGCTAGTTTGAATCACTGAATATGTGAATCATCTAATATGTCCCTAAAGAATAAAAAGGATTGACTCTTCTCATTGCTCTCTTTGGTAATAAAGGGCCCGAGATGATTTCTCCTCATTGTATCTTTGAAGACCTGTGAAATCAAATAATGTAGAATAGCTGACATAGTAAAACTTCACTAGCTGGAATTAGGTGGGGGAGACCACCTGAATCCAGGAATGTTATATTTGTAAAGAAATGCATAACTACTATTTCCAAACATGTATACTTAACAACCCAAAATGATCTAGCAAGCTATGGTCAAGCATATATCCTCCTAGGCCTATTTTCATGTATCCATATGATGATTTATAATTATCTCATTTTTAATGTATCTACTATGTAAAATATTTAAAATAATTATTTATCTTGTATGAATTAATTATTCCTTTTACAGGTGTATAGTAAAAGCTAATTGGTATAACAAATTGATTTTTTACTGAAGAGTATATACTAGAACTTGAGCACAGCTCATGTCTTAAATCTCAAACATCAGAATTAATGAAGTTATGGCAAAATGTAAATATGTTGTTACTGGCCATTCATCAGTTTCATAGGCCGAAGGTAACAGGCAGCATAGCTTGGCACCCATTTCTGAACTTGCTTTACATATTTTATTACACTTGTTTTTGTGGTCTTTTTAGGTTTTCATAAATTCAAAATTTTAACAAATACTATTAAATATTTCATAAGACATTTGGGATTTGGGAATCTTACATCCTTTTTTTATCAGCTAAATCATCTGCAATCAAATTTAAAGCCACAAAAAATGTAGGGATAGCACCCACCATCTTCAGCTACTTGTACTAAGATTTCAGCATTAGATTGTTCCTTCCTTCTGTTAATCTAGGCTCTTATGGGCCTTCTTTTATTTTAAGCACAGATTCAGCTGACAGCCAGCACTTGTTCTGGTTTTGAATCAAATGCTGGCAATGTTCCCAGAATGTGAACCAGTTGTTTCTTTTACACACTCTCTCATTGTCCCTCACCATCCCAACTGCTTTCAAAGCAATGTGCCATAACCAAACTTCCACTTGCTTTAATGAGAATTAAAGTGCGTGAATCAAAGCAATGCTTCCCATGTGGCCACTATCTCTGGGGTAAATTAGGACAGTTGATATGCAATGTAGTAGAAGAATATGACAAAAATAAATTTATACAGAAGGCATCTCTTCTTTCAAACTGAAGCAGAGAAATTAGGCATGTATAAATAAGTTTTCCCTGAATCGTTTATTTCTCCATTATTTTAGCTATTGGAAGTATGATCTAAAAATTATCGTAATTATTCTCAAAGGCAACATTAGCAAATCCTCCACTTTAATTTTTACGTATACTAATATTTTATTTTTGTGATAATTACCTGCATCTTATTTTCAATTTCCCATTCTCTTATTGCTAAAATATATCTTTAATGTGACAGTATTTCTGCTGTTATGGTGAAGTAGAATGTAATCTATGTCTATTGTAGATCCTGTCCAATGAGACTACTCTCTAACATTCTGAGAAGATATTTTATTCAAGGCATTCCTGAACAAGCAGTTGGAGGTCAATATAAATATGGGGTCCTATGACAATCCGTATTTAGGACAATGCTAAAAGATTAATCTTTATTTAAAATAAGGAGATTTTAAACATCTAATCCTTTTATATTATAAAAACCACCACCTAATTTTCCCTTTGAAAAAATGCTAATTTTAAAACGTGCACATGTATAAAACAAAGTAAACAATACAAATGTGTAATAAAAGAGGGCTGATTAAGTTATGGTGCGTTTAATATATAGACATAAAGCTATTAGCATGGGAAGATTGTGATATTTTATAAATTGAAAATAGTCTGTTATATTTATTTCTAATTCACATACACACACACACACACACACACACACACACACACACAGAGAGAGAGAGAGAGAGAGAGAGAGAGAG
Source organism: Cebus imitator (assembly GCF_001604975.1). NCBI lineage: Eukaryota > Metazoa > Chordata > Mammalia > Primates > Cebidae > Cebus > Cebus imitator. The sequence continues at coordinate 5,026,446 of NW_016107332.1, forward strand.
AGAGAGATAACAGAGATATATGTACCTGCATCAGGGCTACATATTTATACTTTGCTACACAAATGGGAAATAACTTTATTTTATATAGCTTATCTATTTTTCTATTCCCCCTGCTCCTGAGCTGGAGAAGATAAATGTAGGGATAAGTTAAATTGCCAATAACAGTACAGCTGACCCTTGAACAATGTGGGGTTTAGGGGTGCCAACCCCCTTTTCAGTAAAAAAATATGAGTATAAACTTTGGACTCCCTCAACACTTAACAACTAATAGCCTAGTATGGATAAGAAGCCTTGCTGATAATGTAGTAAATTAACCCATGTTTTGTATGTTATGTTTATTATATAGTATATTCTTAAAGTAAGCTAGAGATAAGAAAATATTAAGAAAAATCAAAAGAAAGATAAAATATATTTACTATTCATTAAGTGGAAGTGGATTATTATAGAAATCTCATCATCTTCATGTTGAGTAGGCTGAGAAGGAGCAGGAAGGGGAGAGTGTTGGTCATGCTATCTCAGGGGTGGCAGAGACAGAAGAAGTGGAAAAGGCAGAAGGGGAGTTGGAGGCAGGCACACTAGGTATAATTTCTATTGAAAACAATCCACATATAAGCGAACCTACACAGTTCAAATCCATCTCTCATTCAAGAGTCAACTGTATTTTATTTTATTTTTTCTTATTTACTAGTCTATCCAGAAGATATGGTATCTTCGTGGTAAATGCTTTTGTTCTGGAATTTCCTTGTACTTCCTCCATGCCCATGACCACTGATTTTCTCTGGATGACAAGAGGCTGACTGGCAGATTTAATGCTTTTCTGGCTGTTGAGAGGAAAGGCTTCATTTTCCCAGTGGCCTTTGATCCGTGCTAATTTATGCACCTCATTTATTTCTGCCCTTATACTTGTGTTTATTAAAGCGGGGCTCTGTCTTTACTCTCAGGGTTTTATGCTGGCACCAACCATTCAACTTAATGGCCCTGGCCACTCATATCTAGTTTCAGAGTCCCTGATCATTATGCTTCCTGGCTCTACTGGTGCCAAACCAACCTAACAATTTTATGTTCCTTCAAGGAGGCTAATTGTATTCCTGGGTACCAGCTAACCTTCTAAAGTTCAAAGAAGGCAGAAATCCTGTGTCAGGCTCACTTCCCTCTGCCAATGTCATGCTACTAGTCATCTTGGTTTTGGTACCAAACTAATGTTTTGCCTCTGCTAGCAACTTGCATATTTCCTTATACTGGCATGAGAAAGTAGACACTAATTGTAATATCCTCAGTATTGGCCTGTACCTATTTGAATGGTTCAATGGCATCCTCTTCAATGTTAGTCCAATTAAAAAAATAAAATAAAATACAGGCACTTGAGGAATTCCTCTTTCCTCATTTCTTCTTTCCACATTTCCCTAGGCCAGAAGAGGTGGACTTTATAGTTTCTCTTCCTCTCTATAAGGGGCATTCCCTATTCCTGGGGGCATTAAAGCTCACAGGTTGACCTTAATAATGGAAGGACCATACTCTCTATACAGATAGGTACTGCTCTTGATAGCAAAGCAGTAAGACAACTCGTGTCTTAGTCTGCTTTGTGCTGCTACAACAAAAGACCACAGACTGGGTAATTTTAAATGAACAGAAATTTATTGATTCATCATTCTGGAAGTTGGGGAATCCAAGATCAAGGGGCCGGCATCTGGTGAGGGCCTTTTGGCTACATCCTTCTAATGTGGAAGAGCAAAGAGAGAGTGTGAGAGAGACACAAAAGGGGAGCAAATTCACTGTGTTATGAGAAACTCATTCCTATTACTACAAACCCACTCTTGCAACAGCATTATTAATTACAAGCCCCCAGAGCGTAATCGTTTCTTAAACTCTCCACCATACAATACTGTTCATTGGGATTTAAGTTTGCAGTACATGGTTTTTTGGAGACACCTTCAAATCATAGCAACTAAGAAGTAGGAATGCCTAAGAAAGAAAGCACATTGTTTACATTGGAAGTTCATTAGCCCTGTTATATAGAGGCATGTTTACATATACATTTACATACATATTTATATACATATGTATACACACATACATATAAAACAGATTAGTATATTATGAATATACATTATAAAACAAAGAGTAGTTTCTATTTCTGTATATTTATATGATATTTTTAATTTTATAATATACCAAATATTATTTAATCTGGGTGATAGGATTGAATGACTTTGTTTTCTTCCATCATACCTATTTTTATATACCCAAATTTTCTAGAATTCATATACATTATTTTATAATAAGATAATTTATTGAATAAGAAAATGCATATTAGATAAAACATCAGACATCAGTCTAATAATTTGTTCTAATTTGAGTAGCATCTTTCATAATATTTAAAACATTTCTGGTAAAAATATCAATAAAATAATAACTATAAAAGTTTAACTTAAAAATTTGCATAAGCTTGAATGTTTAAACTATTTCTCAAAATGTGTATGCTAAGTTGGTTATAGCTTACATTTAGCAGAGACAGCCAATTATATTTAGCATAGACAATTCTCTATCTAGAAACTGAAGCTCTGAGGTAGTTACCTATAGATAATGCTAAGTTGCCCTCTGCAGGGATTGTTAGTCACATGAACTTGGCCTTAATGGGCAATTGTCAAGAATGTTAAGTAATGTGTATCAACAGCTGATGTGCACATGGAGTTCTGGAAGTGTTCAGCTTCTACAGTTTGAAAAATCACAACACATCTTGTCAACTTTTTCCTCTAGAAACACGCACACACACACACACACACACTAAATTGGATCAAGACTTCTAAGTACTTTAGTATTGAAACAAAATAGCCCTGATATAAAGGTTTTATTTTCCATTTATTCCTTTTGGACTGATGGCTTAAATTCTGTAAATGAATTTGCAGACTATCACAACAGATTTATTCTGCATATAAGTTATAAATTGAAAACGTCTTCTTTTTTAGCAGAGCTTTCAAAATTTGAAACTAAGTTTAATGTATATATTGAAACAAGTTAAGTTTGCTATATTTAATCATTATTTATTTTTAATAGTAAGAGCTGAAGCTAATTCTAAAGTTAGCTAAGTACTCAGTCTTGTGGAAGGCCTTTGAAGTCAGGCTCAGAGATGTGTTTATGGATATTAAATAGCAGTACAGAGCTATGTCAAAAATAAGAAATATTTTTATTCTCTGATCTCAGAATACATTAACATATATAGTTTTCTGCCATATAGGTATCTTACAGAATATTACACTATTTCATTTTGATAAAACTTCTAGTTTTAAAAAATACAGCACGATTTTCAGCAATTATTTGAAAATTCACTTTACTGAGTATTTGCAGAACATCTTATATTTCATAGAAAACCATCTTTGTGAGATCATATGGAGATACTGAGGTAAAAATTAGTGTAGTTTGTGGGAAAGCAAAGCTTGATCTTAAAAACCTTTGTCTTCTACTTTAGTGTGCAGCAATGATTATCTGGCATTTAAGCACTGTGTTAAGTGGAATGATATTTGTCTGAATCCAATATTTGCACTATTATTTGGACAGGGTATTTTGCTGCTCAGTATGCAATCTCGAAAATAAGTCTATTATTCCTGGGTGGTCACTGTAAAGATAGCTTCAAGCATACAAAATATAAAAAAGCATGCATGAAATATGCCAGTATATTAAATTAACATCTTGCAAAAAGCCCCCCTCCAAAATCCAGATGCTTATATTGCTTTTGACAGACTGTAGGCGGTAAAGTTTTAACTTTAAAGAAGGGGTTCTCTGTTTCTGTTTTCAAGTTAAAAATAATGAAAGGAAAACACACTGAAATTCCCACATTATTAAATAAAACATTTAAGTGGCCAAGGGCCAATCATTGTCACGCCATGGACAAATGCCTTACGGTAATATGTTCCATAACTGTTTGCTAAAAACTACCAATTTTAACACATTTGCACATGATTAGACACCATTAAACGTTGCTTATTGAAGCCAGTGTCATAACACTGTTACTCATGCCCAAGGGGAGGGAAGCTTCAATACAAACCTGAACAAGAAAGGTGGTGGGAAATAAGTTCCACGTTGTGAAAACAGATCGTAAGGACATTTGCCAAATGGCTGACTCCATTCGATGGTCACAAGTTCATAACATCATCATCACAAGATTGTGCAGAGCTAAAAAAAAAAAAAGTTAACTGAGGAGATTTCTAAGCAAATAAAATATGCAAAAGTGGATGATTAAAATTAAATGTTTGAGAAATCTGTTTGACCTTACGCATTTCCATATTTGGAAAATAAATGCTTAATGGAAAGAGAAAATTTGGGTTTGCTTAATGTAAGTGAGTTCTCCCCTATATTAAAAAAAAAAAAAAAGGGAAAGGAAAAAGTAAACTTGTATCATATCTAACAATTAACATGCTGAGACAAAACAAAGCAGAAGCCATTTTTCAAGTTTTAATATGATCAGAAGTTATGCTATTACAATTTCTTCCCAGTCCTTATCCACAATTCTGATAAGCTGACAAAAATTTTGTTTTTAAGTTTGCAGAAACCTCATTTGGCAGCAAACCTATCCTAAACTGACATAGGTACATATATGGTCTTTAATTATATCACATAACAAACAGTTTTCCATAGAAAACGTATGTATTTGATTAAGGATTACTGCCCTTGCCTTCACTGGAAGTGTTATGTAATATAAAATATCTGCCTGTGTTACTTTTCAAAATGCCAAGCAATTCTGAATGTGGAAACATGTATAGCCCCATAAGGGTAATATGAGCTTCTACATATACTGGTGCACTATATTCATATACATGTACACACTATAATTTATGTAAAATAAAATATATTTAAAATATTATATATTATAATATAAAAATATATATTACCAGATGCAGAAAAAGAGCAACACCATGACTTGAGACAACATGCTTACTTACATTAAGATAAATGTTAAGAAAGTGAAACTATATTAGAAATTAAATAGCACAACCTTATTTTTCAGATGTTGGGGCTGTGTGTAAAGAAGTGACATGATTGACCCAGATTCAAATACCCTGTAGAGTCAGAATAATCAGCTCTGAAACCAAAGTTTCCTCCTTTCCAGGTTAGAGTTTTTCCTACTGCATCATTCAGGATTGTCTTCTTGGGCCAAGAGCTGCACGGTCCACCAGAAATATGTCAGCCATATATGAAATTAAAAAATTTCTAGAAGCGACAGTAGTTAATGATGATAAAATATTTTATTTAAGTCAATGTACTCAAAATATTATTTCAAAATGTAATCAATATAAACAAAATTGATATATTCATTTTTTCTAAGTCTTCAAAATTTTGTATATATTTTATATTGAAACCACATCTCACTTGGACCTAGTCACATTTCTAGTGCTCCATAGCCATATGTGACAAACAGCTACCATGCCGAATAGTGTATTTCTAAAGTATCCAAAACTGAAGTGAAAATTCTGCTTTTGGGGTGAAGAAAACTGACAACCTTGGAAAAACTAAATAGTAACAAATTAACTCTTATTCTGCTTGTTGTTGATTGTTACTGCTATTATAATAATTGTTGGAAAAGTCTAGTGTTCATATTTACAAAATTAGGATGAGATCCAAATATGGTATGTATGTTAGTTTCTAGAGCTGCCATAATAAAGTATCACAAATTGTGTGGCTTGAAACCACAGAAATATATTGTTCCATAGTTCTGAAAGCTAGAGGTCTGTGATCAAGATGTTGGCAGATTCCTATATCCTCTGAAACCTGTAGAGAAATCTTTCTTGCTTCTTCCTAGCTTCCTTGGCATTGCTTAGGTTTCAGCCTAATAGCTATGAGCTTCACCTTCATTGTGGCATGACGTTCTTTCTGTGTGTCTGTACCTTCACATGGCTGTCTTCTGAAAAGGATACTAGTAATATTGATTGTATCAGTCATATTGGAATGGGGCCCTCCAAGCTCCAATATGACCTTATCTTGACTAATTTCATCTGCAAGCATCTTATTTCCAAGTAAGGTCACATTCTGAGGTACTGGGGTAGAGGACTTCACAACACAATTCAATCCATAACAGTGTGTGTTTGTTGAGTCAAACATTTACAACAGCTAGTAAAAAATAAACTGACAAAAAGATTTTTTATAAACAAAAATTTATTAAAGTAATTCAGAATTTATGTTAAATAATATATATATAGTTAACATTATAAGGGTATTTATTAAGCATACACATTTTACTTTTCAACATTTTATTTTTTAACAATTTATTTTTATTTCATTAATTATAGATTTAGGGGCACAAGTACAGTTTTGTTACATGGTTGTATTTCATAGTGATGAAATCTGGGCTTTCAGTGTAATCCAAAAAAATGTACATGTTACCTAATAAGTAGTTTCTTATTCCTTACCCTGCCCTCATCCTCAAAACTTTTGGGGTCTCCAGTGTCCTTTATTCTACTCTCTGTCCATGTGTACACACTGTTTAGCTTTCACTTATAAGTGAGAATACGTGGTGTTTGACTTTCTGTTTCTGAGTTATTTTACTTAAGATAATGACCCCCAGTTTTATCCATGTTGCTGCAAAAGACTTGATTTCATTCTTTTTTATGGCTTCATAGTATTCCATGATATATATGTATATTTCCTTTATCTAATCATCCACTGACAGACACTGAGGTTGATTTTATGACTATGCTATTGTGAATACTGCTGCAATGAACATAAAAGTGCAGATGTCTTTTTTTTTTTACTTTTAGATTTGGGGGGTACATGTGGAGGTTAGTTACATAGGTAAAAACATGTCACAGGGTTTGTTATGTAGATTATTTCTTTACCCAGGTATTAAGCCCAGTACCCAATATATATCTTCTCTGCTCCTCTCCCTTTTTCCACCATGCACCTGCAAGTAGACTCCAGTGTCTGTTATTTCCTTCTTTGTGTTTATAAGTTCTTATCACTTAGCTTCCACTTAAAAGTAAGAATATGCAGAATTTGCATACATATGTCTTTATGGTACAATAATTTAATATCTCTGGGTATACAACCAGTAATGAGACTGCTGGGTCAGATGGTAGTTCTGCTTTTAGCTCTTTGAGGGATTGCCATACTGCTTCCCACAATGGTTGAACTAATTTACAGTCCCAGCAACAGTACATGAGTGTTTCCTTTTCTTGGCAACCTCACTAGCACCTGGTTGTTTTTTGTTTGTTTGTTTGTTTACTTTTTAATCATAGCCATTCTGAGTTATGTGAGATGGTATTTCATTATGGTTTTGATTTTCATTTAACTAATGATCAGAGATACTGAGTTTGTTTTTCATATGCTTGTTGGCCACATGCATGTCTCTTTTTGAGAAGCGTTTGTTCATGTTCTTTGCCCACTTTTCAATGAGGTTGTATTTTTTTTTTGTAAATTTGTTTAAGGTCCTCATAGATGGTGGATATTAGACTTTTGTCAGATACATATTTTGCCAAAATTTTCTCCCACTCTGTAGGTTGCCTGTCTACTCTGTTAACAGTTTATTTTGCTGTACAGCAACTCTTAAGTTTAATTAGATACGATTTGTCAATTTTTGCTTTCATTGTGATTGCTTTTGGTGTCTTTATCATGAAATGTTTGCCTGTTCCTATGTTCAGGATGGTATTGCCTAGGCTATCTTCCAGGGTTTTTATAGTTTTGGGTTTTACATTTAAGTCTTTAATACATCTTGGTTGATTTTTGTACATGGTATAAGGAAGAGACCCAGTTTCAATCTTCTGCGTATGGCTACCCAGTTATCCGAATACTATTTATTGAATAGGCAATCTTTTCCCCATTGCTTCTTTTTGTCAGCTTTGTTGAAGATTAGATGGCTGCAAATGTCTGGCCTTATTTCTGTGCTTTCTATTCTGTTCCATTGGCCCATGTGCCTGTTTTTCTTTTTTGCTCGTTTGTTTGTTTGTTTGTTTTTCCAGTACCATGCTGTTTTGGTTACTATACCCTTGTAGTATAGTTTGCAGTCAGGTAACATGATGCCTCCAGTTTGGATATTTTTGCTTAGGATTGCCTTAGCTACTCAGGTTCTCTTTTGGTTCTATATGAATTAAAAAAAATTTTTTCAGTTCTGTGAAGAATGTGGTTGGTAGTTTGATAGAAATAGCATTGGATCTGTACATATCTTTGGGAAATATAGGTAGTTTAATGATATTGATTCTTTCTATCCATGAGCATGGGATGTTTTTCCATTATTTTTGTCTTCTCTTATTTCTCTGATGAGTGTTTTGTAATTCTCATTGTAGAGATTTTTGACCTCCTTGGTTAGCTGTATTCCTAGGTATTTTATTATTTGTGTGGCAATTGTGAATGGGATTACATTTTTGATTTGGCTCTTGGTTTGGCTGTTATTGATGTATAGGAACACTAGTGATTTCTGCAATTGATTTTGTATCCTGCAACTTTCGTGGAGTTGTTTATCAGCTGGAGATTTGGTGCTGAGACTATGGGGTTTTCTAGATATAGAATCCTGTTGTCTGCAGACAAAAATAGTTTGACTTCCTCTCCTATTTGGATGCATTTATTTCTTTCTCTTGCCTGATTGCTCTGGGCAGGACTTCTAAAACTATGTTGAATAGAAGTGGTGAGAAAGGGCATTCTTATCTTGTGCTGGCTTTCAAGGGAAATGCTTCTAGCTTTTGCCCATTCAGTATAATACTCACTGTGGGTTTGTTATATATGGTTCTTATTATTTTGAGGTATATTACTTCAATATCTAATTTATTGAGAGTTTTCAACCTAAAGGGGTGTTGAATTTTATTGAAAGCCTTTTCTGCGTTTATTGAGATAATCACATGGATTTTGTATTTAGTTCTGTTTATGTGATGAATCACATTTATTGATTTGCTTATGTTGAACCAACCTTGCATTACAAGAATGAAGCCTACTTGATCAAGGTGGATTAGCTTTTTGATGTGCTACTGGGTCTGGTTTGCAAGTATCTTGTTGAGGATTTTTGCATTGATGTTCATCAAAGATATTGGCCTGAAGTTTTCTTTTGTGTGTGTCTCTGCCAGACTTTGGTATCAAGATGATGCTGGCCTCAAAAAATGAATTAGGGAAGAGTCCCTCTTCCTCAATTTTATGGAATAGTTTCTGGAGAAATGGTACCAGCTCTTCTCTGTACATTTGGTGGAATTTAGCTGTGGATATCTCTGGTGCTTGGCCTTGATGTTGTTGTTGTTGTTGTTATTGGAAGGTTATTTATTCCTGATTTAATTTGGGGACTTATTATTAGTCTGTTAAGAGAATCAATTTCTTCCTGGCTCAGTATTGGGATGGAGTATGTGTCTAGAAATTCATCAGTTTCTTCTACATTTTATAGTTTGTGTGCCTAGAAGTGTTTATAGTAGTTTGTGATGGTTATTTTTATTTTTGAGAGTTCAGTGACAACATCCCCTTTGTCATTTCTCATTGTGTTTATTTGGATCCTCTCTCTTTTCTTATTTATTAGTCTAAATAGTTTTCTATGTATTTTATTATTTTTTTCAAAAAACAAACTCTTAGGTTTGTTGATCTTTCAAATGGTTTCTCCTGTCTCAGTTTCCTTCCATTCAGCTCTGATTTGTGTTATTTCTCATTTTCCGATAGCTTTTTGATTGATCTGTCCTTGCTTCTCTAATTCTTTCAGTTGTGCAGTTAGATTGTTAATTTGAGATCTTTTTTAACTTTTTGATGTGGGTATTTAACACTATGAATCTTCCTCTTAAAATTGCCTTAGCTGTGTCCCAGATATTCTAGCATGCTGTATCTTTGTTGTTACTATTTTTAAAGAAATTATTGATTTCTTAATTTCATTATTTTCCTCAAACTCAGGAGTATGTTGTTTAATTTCCATGTAATTGCATGATTTTGAGTGATTTTCCATAGTCTTAACCCTAGTTAAAATATCTTTTTGGAGAACTGGTACAGTTATTTAGAGGACATATGACACTCTGGCCATTTGCATTATCTAAGTTCTTGCATTTACTATTTCTCATCTCTGAGTGTGGGTGTTTCTTTAATTGCAGTGTAGATTGAGTATATTCAATCGATTTCTTTTTGGCGTTTTTATTGTGCTGTGGTTCCAGAGTGAGTTTGGTATGATTTTGATTCTTTTACATTTGTTGAGGTTTGTTATATGTCTAATTATGTTCTTGATTTTAGAGTATGTGCCATGTGGAGATGAGAATAATGTATATTCTATTGGTTTTGGGTGGAGAGTTCTATAAAGGTCTATCAAATCCATTTGGTCCAATGTTGAGTTTAGGTCCTGAATATCTTTGTTCATTTTCTGCCTCAATGGTCTGTCTAATATTGTCAGTGAAGTGTTGAAGCCTCCTACTATTATTGTGTGAGAGTCTATGTCTCTGCGTAGGTCTCTAAGAGCTTGCTTTATAAATATGGGTGCTCCTGGGTTGGGTGCATATATATATTTAGGATAGTTAGGTCTTCTTATTTAATTAAACCCATTATAATTATGTAATATCCTTGTCTCTTTTGACTCTATTGGTTTGAAATCTGTTTTGTCTGAAATTAGGATTGCAATCCCTGCTTTCTTTCTGCTTTTCATTTGCTTGGTAGATTTTCCTCCATTCCTTTATTTTGAGCCTACAAGTGTCAATATGCATGAGATGAGTCTCTTGAAGACAACATACCATTGTGTTTTGCTTTTTTATCCAGCTTGATGTTCTGTGCCTTTTAAGTGGGGGTATTTAGCCCACTTACATTCAAGATTAGTATTAATATGTGTGGATTTGAGCCTATCCTTTTGCTGTTAGCTGGTTATCATGTTGGCTTGTTTGTGTGGTTACTTCACAGTGACACTAGTCTGTATGTCGACGTATGACTTTTATTAGCTCTTAGTGGTCTTTCCTTTCTATATTTAATGCTCCTTTCAAGATCTCTTGTAAGGCAGGTTCAGTAGTAATGAACTCCCTCAACATTTGCTTATCTGAAAAGGATCTTATTTTTGCTTTCACTTAGGAAGCTTAGTATGTCTAGATATGAACTTCTTGGTCAAAGATTATTTTTTTTTAAGAATGTTGAATATTGGCCCACAATCTCTTCTGGCTCTAGAATTTCAACTGAGTGGTCTGCTGTTAGCTTGATGGGATTTCCTTTGTAGGTGACCTGCCCTTTCTCGCTAGCTGCCCTTAACATTGTTTTTCATTTTGCTTTTGGAAAATCTGATGATTATGTGTCTTTGGGATGATCTTCTTGTGTGGAAACTTGTAGAAGTTCTCTATATTTCCCAAATTTGACTGTTGGCCTCTCTAGCAAGGTTGGGGAAGTTTTCATAGATAATATCCTGAAATATATTTTCCAAGTTGTTTGATTTCTCTCCCTCCCTATCATGGATGCCAATGATTCATAGATTTGGCCTCTACATAACGCCAGACTTCATGGAGGTTTTGTTCATTCCTTTTTATTTATTTTTGTCTGACTATCTTCTTTCAGAGAACTGGTCTTCAAGTTCTGAGGTTCTTTCCTCAGCTTGGTTTATTCTGCTGCTAACACTTGTGATTGTATTTTGAAATTCTCATTTTCTGTTGTTCATCTCTGTCAGACTCATTAGGTTCTTTTTTATACTGGCTATTTCATCCTTCAGCTCTCATATTGCTTTATTGTGATTTTTATTTTCTTGGGATTGGGTTTTGCCATCCTACTAAATCTTGATTATCTTTATTCTTATCCATATTCTGAATTCTATTTCTGTCATTCCAGTCAGTTCAACATAGTTAAGACCTGTTTTTGGAGAACTGGTTCAGTTGTTTAGAGGACATATGACACTCTGACCATTTAAGTTGCCAGAGTTCTTGTGTTAATTCTTTCTCATCTCTGCATCTGGGTGTTCCTTTAACTGCAGTGTAGATTGAGTACATTCAATAGACTTCTCTTGTGGATGTTTTCACTGGGCCAAGGCTTTGTGCAGGGTCTTTATTTGAAGCTGATTTATTGTCTCTGGTTTCAGAGGAGGGTAAGTTAGTGAGATATTTTTGATGTTGAAGTTCTGGGGTGTGATCCACCAAGTGGCACATATTCTTATTGGTCAGTTGGTAGACTCTTGTTCAGTTGTATGGCTCCCCTACATTTCCTCATAGTTGCAGCCATGTTCCCTCTCAATGCTCTGAAAGTGTGGATTTTTCTCCCCCTTGAGTGCTGGCTGTAGATTATGACTTCTGAGCTATCCATTTCTGATTTGGGGAGATCTCAGTGTTTATGTTTCTTCCCAAATTTGATGGAAGCAGAGGAAGGGACCTTAGTAATCGTCGTGGCCAAGGATTGTTTGCTTGTCTCCTGGGGGCTACACCCCAGAGAGATGCATATCAGCAATTGTTCAGTGTAATCAGTCCAGCATAGAGGGTCTGTGCTGTGGGCCCAAGACAGGGGTTCCTTGTCTGGTGATGAACAGTAGGGGTGTGTGGGACCTGTGGGAGAGAGACTGGACTCCTTTCCTTGTGTTGACTGCAGCTTGTTGAAAGTTTGGATAAGGAACTTAAGGTCTTTGCTCCTTCATTAGTCTGAGGGTGGCAATGGCAGTTCCAATGCAGAGGCAGGGGCAGAGAGGCTTTCAGTTGCCCCTGGAGGTTCTATCGAGGAAGCTGTTAAGTTCCGACTGGCTTGATAACTCTGGCAGAGAGTAAATAGAAGCCCAGGCGTGGAGAAACTGCCCAGTGAAGAGATAGGGTAATGGGAACCCATATAATTGTCTAGCCAGTTTTCTGCAAGGCTGCTGTGATATGCTGGGGGCCTGTTCCAGTCTCTACTTGCCTCAGATTTTTCAGTACTTGGAGATATCATCAGTGAAGGCTGCAAAAATCAAAGATAGCAGCCTGCCCCTCCCTCTGGGATGTTTGTTCCAGAGAGGTAGCGGCCTGTTGATATCCCAAAGCTACCCTTAGAAGACTGGAGACCCAAGTAGGGAGGTCCTGCCTTATGAGGAGGAGTGGGATAGAGGACCTGCTTTAAAAAGCAGTCTGGTCATATTTTGGTAGAGCATCTGTGCTGTGCTGGGATTCCACTTCAGCCCTTGGTAACCTTGAGTACTACAAAGCCTGAAGGCAGGAACAGCCAAGTCACTCAAACAGCAAAGATGGTGGCCCCTCCCACCCTCTGGGAACTCTGTTTCAGGGAGATTACAAATCTCTGTTGGCTAGAGAACACCAATAGGGGTAGCTGGAGGCCCCATTTGGGAGGCCCTGCCCAGTGAGAGGTGGAATTAGGCACCCACTTAAAGAACCAGTCTGGGCATGTTTTGCTAGAGCAACTGTGCTGTGCTGGGGGATCCCTTCACCTCTTGTTTGTTGAAACTCTCCAAAGTCTTAAGCCTGGGACAGCTAAGTTGCCCAAACAGCAAAGATGGTGGCCTGCCTTTTCCTCTGGGGGAATTCAATTCTGTCAGCTGAAGAACACTAGCAGAGATGGCTGGAGGTCCCACTTGGAAGGTTCCACCCAGTGAGGAGGAGTGGGATCAGGCACCTGCCTAAAGTAGTAGTTTGACCATATTTTGATAGAGCAGCTGTGCTGTGCTGGGTGATACCTTCCTTCTCCAGTCAGCTTAGACTTTCCAAAGCCTGAAGGTTGGAGTGGGCAAAGCACCCAAACAGCAAAGATGGTGGCCCATCCTTCTTTCCAGGAAAACCTTCTCAGGAAGGTAAAATGTTGCTACTGGTGGCTGGCTAGAATTCCAAGCCAATGGGTCATATCCTGTGAGGAGCTGTGGAAGTAGGGCAGGTTTTCACTGCTCACTGCCCCTTGGATTCAGCCTTTTTTGGGGGGATATGTACAGGCATCAAACCTTCCACCTTGTTGGAGCTACAGCTACTTTTGACAGAAAGCCTTAGTGTCTAAGGCTCCAGACTCTTTACGTGTGCCTGAGTGGTTGTTCTGCAGAGACTCCACATAGCTCTGTCTGCCAGACTAAAGTCCCTGGTGGAGTGGTTTTACAAGGAGATCTCCTGACCAGAGAGTTGCAAAAATCCACTGGAGAAGTGTGGTTTCCCAGGTCTCACGTTAATTCACTGCTTCCCTGGGTGAAGGAGGTTCCCGTGGCTTCAGGTTGGTCTTGGGTGGGCCATTGTCCTGTCTTCCTTTTCTTTGTTTCTCGTGGGTCAGTTTGCTTTTTGATGAGTTCCAATGTCAGTACCTGGATGTTTCAGTTGAAGGTCTTGTATGTACTCACTCTTTTCATTCCTCTCTATGAGAGTCATACACACTAGTTGCTTCTAGTCAGCAATATTTTAATATAATTGTTTGTTTTCCTTTGAGCAGACACTCAATGGGGAGATTGCTGGATCAAATTATACTTCTGTTTTTTTTTTGTTTGTTTGTTTGTTTGTTTTTTGTTTTGTTTTGTTTTTTCTTTGAGAAATCTCCATAGTTTTTCACAGGGGCTGTAGTAATTTGCATCCCCTCCAACAGTGTATAAGCATTCCCTTTCTCTATATACTCAACAATGTTGTTTTCTGGATCTTTAATAATAGCTATTCTGACTGGTGTGAGCTGGTATCTCATTATGGTTTTAATTTGCATTTCTCTGATTATAAGTGATGATTAGCATTTTTAATATAGTTGTTGGCTGCTTGTATGTCTCCTTTTGAGAATGTCTGCCTTTTTTTCTCCACTTAATGAGAATATTTGTTTTTCTTGTTGACTCGTTTGAATATTTGTTTTTCTTGTTGACTTGTTTGAGTTTCTTGTAGATTTTGGATACTACTTCTTTGTCAGATGGATAGTTTGCAAATATTTTTTTTTTCCTTTTCTGTAGGTCATCTGTTTACTCTGATGGCTATTTCTGCTATACTGAAGGTTTTTACTTTAATTAGGTCCCATTTGTCAATTTTTTCGCAATTGTTTTTGAGGTCTTAGTCATAAGTTCTTTGCTTTGACCAATGTCCAGAAGAGATTTTTCTAGGTCTTCTTCTAAGATATTGTATAGTTTCAGATCTTACATTGAAGTTTTTAATCTACCTTGAGTTAATTATTGTATATGGTAAGAAAGTCTAATTTCATTTTTCTGCAAATGCTTATTCAATTTTTTCAGTAACATTTATGGTGTCCTTACCCAGTTCATATTTTTGTTGACTTTGTTGAAGATCATTTGGTTTTAGGTGTGTGGCTTTACTCCTGGGTTCTCTATTCTGTTCCAAAGATCTATGTGTCTATTTTTATACTAGTACCAAGCTGTTTCAGTTACTATAGCCTTGTATAATTTGGAGTCAGGTAATGTCATGTCCCAAGATGTGTTCTTTTCACTTAGGATTCCTCTATTTAAGTTCTTTTCCATTCTATATGGAGTTTAGGTTTTCTTTTTTTTCTAATTCTATGAAAAATAATATTGGTATTGATATTTTGATAGAAATTTCATTAACTCTGTAGATTACTTTGGAAAGTTTCTTTTTTAAATAATATTAGTTCTTTCTATCCATGAGCATAAGGTATTTTTCCATTTGTTTGTGTCACCTACAATGTCTTTTATCAGTGTCTTACAGTTCTCCTTGGAGACTTTTTTCACCTCCTTGGTCAAATGTACTCCAAGGTATTTCAATTTTTATATTCTGTAGCTATTATAAACGGGACTGAGTTACTGATTTGATTATCAGCTTGATCTTTATTGTTGCATAGAACTGCTACTGACTTTTGCACAATGATTTTGTATTCTAAAAATTTACTGAAGTCATTCATCAAATCTAGGAATTTTTTCAAAGAAGTAGCGTTTTCTAAGTATGAGATCATATTATTAGCAAGCAGATAATGTGACTTCCTCTTTCTCAATTTCAATGCCTTTTATTTCTTTCTGTTACCTAATTGCTCTAGCTAGAACTTTCACTAGTACGTAGAATGGGAGTGATGAATGTGCATCCTTATCTTGTTCTAGTTCTTAGGGGGAATTCTTTCAACTTTTCCCTGTTTAGTATGCTGGCTGTGGATTTGTCATATAACGCTTTTATTATTTTGAGCTATGTTCTTTGATGATTAGTTTGTTGACGGTTTTGATTATGAAAGGATGCTGAATTTTATCAAATGTTTTTTCTGCTTCTATTGAGATGATCATATGATTTTTGCTTTCAATTCTGTTTATGTGGTAAATTTATTGATTTGCACATGTTGAGCCATCATTGGTTATACCTAGCATACACCATTTTCAATTGCATGGCCAAGTAAGGAAAAAAGTGTTTTCCGACTTATATGGTAGATACATTAAAACTTTATTACTGATTCTAGATTCTTGAGAATAATTTCTGGACAGAGTTGATGTGTTGAATTTCTGTACTAGGCAATTTGTAGATACTATGGTTTCTGAATTTCTTAAAGATGGTGTTTTACAAAATTTTGCCCATGCATGTTGCACAGCTAGCAACAATATTAACCTTAAACTGTAGCATTACTTCTGTCACCAGGTGAATCACATAAACCTTAGTTTCTTTATTTGTAAAATAAAGATGCTTAAACTTTATACATTTGTTGTAAATCTGAAGTAAGATAATGTATATAAAAGCACTATATAGTGAGATTGAATTTCAAAAGTTATCATGAGTGCAATTCAGTTAATTTACTCTGTGCACTAGTCTGTTGTCATGCTGCTGATAAAGATATACCTGAGACTGGGTAATTTATAAAGGAAAGTGTTTTAATTGACCCACAGTTCCATATGGTTGGGGAGGCCTCACAATCATGGTGGAAAGTGGATGAGGAGCAAAGTCATGTCTTACATGGCAGCAAGCAAGAGAGAGCTTGAGTAGGGAATTCCCCTTTTTAAAACCATCAGATCTTGTGAACTTATTTACTATCATGAGAACAGCACAGGAAAGCAGAACATCACCATCCCTATGACTAAATTACCTCCCACCAGGTCCCTCCCATGGCAGATGGGAATTATGGGAGCTACAATTCAAGATGAGATTTGGGTGAGGACACAGCCAAGCCATATCACCCTGATACACTCAAGGTGTAACCTTTTGGTATGTAAGAGAAAGAAAAAGAAATAAAAACAAGACTGTCATTGTATTCCTTGTAATTTCTCCCTTCTAAAATAATATTTTAGTGGTTCCAGCAGTTGAAACCCTTTTCCTATTTGAAAAGAGTGGATATTCTCCCTATTTTCATTCTCTCTCAGGTACAAATATTATAGACTCAAAAGTGGATCTTTTAGGAAAAAAAAATAAGTCATTGTAAAACACATTATATCAGAAAACACCCCCGTTGGGTTTTGGATATAATGGAGTAACTTCTCATGAACTTTTGACATTTTTCAGAACTTTGGACTTCTAGACTCTTTAAACTATTTGTATTTATATTTGCTTGACACTGAAAAAGAAAGTCAGGATTGGTTGACAAAGCAGTGAAGTGGAGTGCTTGAGCCAGTATCATCTTATTTTTAATTTAATTTTTAAAATCTGGTAAAATTCAAATTCAATAAAATGCCCAGAGTTTAAGTGTTTATTTCATCAAGGTTTGATAAATGTATTTACTCATACTATCTTCATTCCTTTTAAGATATGGGACATTTACATCAGACCAGTTAATAACCTCCAGGGATTTCCAGTAAATCCTCACATGTTGCATCTAGACATTAGTCCTCTGATTTCTATCATCATAGCTTAGTTTTGCCTGTTTTAGAACTTCATATTCCTGGAAGAACATAATTTTTGTGTCTGGTTTCTTTCACTTAATATGTGAAATTCACTATATTCTTTTGTGATCAAGGACTCCATTCCTCTTTATTGGTGAATATATTACATCACATGGATATAGCACCACTTAGTAATTTATTCCCTTCTTCATGAGCATTTGAGCTGTTTCCAGTGTTTACATTTTAAGGAACATTGTTGTAAACATTCTTGCAGAAGATTTTAATGGACAAAATTTTTCATTCCTTTTGTGTTTTTATTCCTTTTATTTTCTTATTAAAATATATATACATCTTATTTTCATCTTATTAAAATACTTATTAAAATAAGTATATGTCTTATAAAAATACATGACTAGTTGTATACTTATTTCTATTTTTAAAAAAGTCATCCTTTTTTCCAAAGTGGTTGTATCATTTTATATTTCCTTCAAAATGTTTGAGAATTTCAGTTGCTTTCCATCCTGATGAACATATGATGTTTTCACTATTTTATATTTTAGTCATTCTTGTTGTGATTTTAATTTGCATTTACTTGATAGCCACTTATGTTGAGAGTTTTATGTGCTTTTTGACCATCTGTATATCCTCTTGAAAAAAAGATCTGTTAATGTCTTTTTAAATAATAACTGGATTTTTATAATCATTAAATGGTAGGAGTACTTTATAAATTCTGCATAGAAGTAACTGTTAAATATAAGCATTGAAACTATTTTCCCCAAATCTGTGGTTTGCCATTTCATTTCTCTCATTATGTTTTTTGAGGAGTTTAGATATTTAATTTTAAAAAGTGTGATTTATCAATTTCTTAATAAATTCATATTTGTGTCTAAGAAATATTTGGCACCCCAAGTTGCAAAATATTTGGCAACTCATTACTTTAAGATATTTTTGTTTTTCTTAGATTTATACTCTAGCTTTTATGTTTAGATTTCTGATCTATCTCAAAATAATTTTTTAGAAAGATGTAGAACAATATGATTATGGTCCCTCTTATTCCCATAAACATATTCTGAGTTCCCAGCACCATTTGTTAAAATTACTATAATTTTCCTATTAGATTGAGTAAAAGCTGAATTGACAATATATGTGTTGGTCTATGTCTAGGCATTTTTATAAATGTCCACTGATCTGCTTGTCTCTTCTTAGGTCAATGCCACACAGAATGGTTTATTGTGATTTTAAAATAAGTCTTCTATGCTGAATAATTTTACAAGTTTGCTCTTCTTTGTCAAAGTTTTTTGAGCTATTTATGTCCTTTTGCATTTTCATATAAATTTTATAATCAGATTGTCATTTTTTTCTTTTTATTTTAACCATGCTTTGGGTTCTGGGGTACATGTGCACATCCTGCATCCTGCAGGATTGTTGCATAGGTACATGCATGCCATGGTGGTTTGCCGTCTTCCCCCTCAACACCTAAATCATGCATTTTCCTGGTGTTATCCCTCCCCAACCTCCCTGGCCCACCCTGTACCTCCCCTCCCCCCCACCCCTCCCGACCTTCCCCAGTGAGTGTTGTTCCCTTCCCTGTGCCCAAGTGGTCTCATTGTTCGTCACCTGCCTATGAGTGAAAACATGTGGTGTTTGGTTTTCTGTTCTTGTGTCAGTTTTCTGAGAATGATGGTTTCTAGATTCATCCATGTCTCTACAAAGGATACAAACTTGCCATTTTTTATGACTGCATGGTATTTTGTCTTGTATATGTGCCACATCTTCTTTGTCCAGTCTATAATTGATGGGCATTTGGGTTGGTTCCAGGTCTTTGCTATTGTAAACAATGCCTCAGTGAACATACATGTGCATGTGTCTTTATATTGAATGATTTATAATCCTTTGGGCATATACCCAGTAATGGGACTGCTAGGTCAAATGGAATTAACATTTCTAGATCCTTGAGGAATCACCACAGTGTCTTCCATAATGGTTGAACAAATTTACACTCCCACCAACCGTGTAAAAGTGTTCCTATTTCTCTACATTCTCTCCAGCATCTGTTGTCTCCTGATTTGTTAATTATCGTCATTCTAACTGATGTGAAATGGTATCTCAATGTGAATTTGATTTGCATGTCTCTCATGACCAGTGATGATGAGCATTTTTTCATATGTTTGTTGGCCACATAAAACAGTTTCTTTTGAAAAGTGTTCATCTCCTTTGCCTACTTTTGAATGGGTTTGTTTGTTTCTTGTAAATCTGCTTTAGTTCTATGTAGATTCTGGATATTAGCCCTTTGTCAGATGAGTAAATTGCAAAAATTTTTCCCATTCTGTTGGTTACTAGTTCACTCTAATGATTGTTTCTTTGCTGTGCAGAAGCTCTTAAGTTGAATTAGATCTCATTGTCTATTTTGGCTTTTGTTGCCAATGCTTTTGGTGTTTTAGTCATGAAGTCCTTGCCTATGCCTATGTCCAGAATAGTGTTGCCTAGGTTTTCTTCTAGGGTTTTTATGGTGTTGGATCTATGTTTAAATCTTTAATCCATCTAGAGTTAATTTTTGTATAAGGTATAAGGAGGGGGTCCAGTTTCAGCTTCCTGCATATGGCTAGCCAGTTTTCCCAACACCATTTATTAAACAGGGAATTCTTTCCCCTTTGCTGATTTTTGTCAGGTTTGCCAAAAATCAGATGGTTGTAGATGTTTGGTGTTGCCTCTGAGGCCTCTGTTCTGTTCCATTGGTATATATCTCTGTTTTGGTACTAGTATCATGCTGTTTTGATTACTGTAGCCTTGCAGCATAGTTTGAAGTCAGGTAGCATTATGACTCCAGCTTCGTTCTTTATGTTTAGAATTGTCTTGGTTATGCAAGCTCTCTCTTGGTTCCATATGAAGTTTCAGGTGTTTGTTTTTTTTTCTTTTTCCAGTTTTGTGAAGAGCATCACAGGTAGCTTGATGGGGATAGTGTTGAATCTATAAATTACTTTGGGCAGTATGGCCATTTTCACAATATTGATTCTTCCTAACCATGAGCATGGAATGTTTTTCCATATGTTTGTATCCTCTCTTATTTCCTTGAGCAGTGGTTTATAGTTCTCCTTGAAGAGGTCCTTTACATCATTTGTTAGTTGCATGCCTAGGTATTTTATTCTCTTTGTAAAAACTGCGAATGGCAGTTCGTTCTTGATTTGGCTCTCTTCAAGTCTTTTATTGGTATATAGGAATGCTTGTGATTTCTGCACATTGGTTTTGTGTCCAGAGACTTTGCTGAAGTTCTTTATCTGTTTCAGGAGCTTTTGGGCTGAGATGATGGAGTCTTCTACATATACAACCATGTCATCTGCAAATAGAGACAATTTGACTTCCTTCTTTCTTAACTGAATACCCTTTATTTCTTTTTCTTGCCTGATTGCTCTGGCTAGAACTTCCAATGCTATACTGAATAGGAGTGGTGAGGGAGGGCATCCTTGTCTAGTGCCAGATTTCAAAGGGAATGCTTCCAGTTTTTGCCCATTCAGTATGATATTGGCTATGGGTTTGTCATAAATAGCTTTTATTATTTTGAGATATGTTCCATCAATACCTAGGTTCAGAGAGTTTTTAGCATAAAGTACTGTTGAATTTTGTCGAAGGCCTTCTCTACATCTATTGAGATAATCATGTGGTTTTTGCCTTTGGTTCTGATTATGTGGTGGATCATGTTTACAGACTTGCATATGTTGAACCAGCCTTGCATCCCCAGGATGAAGCCTACTTGATCATGATGGATAAGCTTTTTGATGTGCTGTTGCAATCAGTTTGCCAGTATTCTATTGAAGATTTTGGCATCCAAGTTCATCATGGCTGTAGTCCTGAAGTTTTTTTGTTGTTGTTGAGTCTGCCAGGTTTTGGTATTAGGATGATGTTGGTCTCATAAAATGATTTGGGAAGGATTCCCTCTTTTTGGATTGTTTGGAATAGTTTCAGAAGGAACAATACCATCTCCTCTTTGTATGTCTGGTAGAATTCAGCTGTGAACTCATCTGGACTTGGGCTTTTTTTGTTTGGTAGGCTATCAATTGCTGCCTCAACTTCAGCCCTTCTTATTGATTTATTCAGGGTTTCAACTTTTTCCTGGTTTAGGCTTGGGAGGATGCAAGTCTCTGGGAATTTATCCATTTCTTCCAGGTTTACTGGTTTATGTGAATAGAGTTGTTTGTAGTAATCTCTGATGGTAGTTGGTATTTCTGTGGAAACAGTGATGATATCCCCTTCATCGTTTTTTATTGAATCTATTTGATTCTTCTCCCTTTTATTTTTATTAATCTGGCTAGCAGTCTGTCTGTTTTGTTGATCTTTTCAAAAAACCAGCTCCTGGGTTTATTGATTTTTTGAAGGTTTTTTTGTGTGTGTGTTTCTGTCTCCTTCATTTCTGCTCTGATCTTAGTTATTTCTTGTCTCCTGCTAGCTTTGAGTGTTTTTGCTCTTGCTCCTCTAGCTCATTCAATTTTGATGATAGGGTGTCGATTTTAGATCTTTCCTTGCTTCTCGTGTGGGCAGTTATTGCTATAATTTTTCCTCTAGACATTGCTTTAAATGTGTCCCAGAGATTCTGGTATGTTGTATCTTTGTTCTCATTGGTTTCAAAGAACATCTTTATTTCTGCCTTCATTTCATTGTTTATCCAGTCAACATTCAAGAGCCAGTTGTTCAGTTTCCATGAAGTTGTGCTGTTCTGAGTTAGTTTCTTAATTCTGAGTTCTAATTTGATTGCGCTGTGGTTTGAGACACTGTTTGTTATGATTTCCATTATTTTGCATTTTCTGAGGAGTGATTTACCACCAATTATGTGGTCAGTTTTACAGTAGGTGTGATGTGGTGCTGAGAAGAATGTATATTCTGTGGATTTTGGGGTGGAGAGTTCTGTAAATGTCTATTAGGTTTGCTTGGTCTAGATCTGAGTTGAAGTCCTCGATATCCTTGTTAATTTTCTGTCTTGTTGATCTGTCTAATATTGACAGTAGAGTGTTAAAGTCTCCCACTATTATTGTATGGGAATCTAAGTCTCTCTGTAGGTCGTTAAGAGCTTGCTTTATGTATCTGGGTGCTCCTGTATTGGGTGCATATATATTTAGGATTGTTAGCTCTTCTTGTTGCATTGATCCTTTTACCATTATGTAATGTCCTTCTTTGTCTCTTTTGATCTTTGTTG
>NW_016107332.1:5050128-5073116 GCF_001604975.1 Cebus imitator
GTTAATTCAGCTATTGAAACTTGTGTATGCTTCGTGAAGTTCTCGTGTTCTGTTTTTCGGCTCCATTAAGTCATTTATATTCTTCTCTAAGCTGTTTATTCTCATTCCCATTTCATCAACCTTTTTTCAAGATTCTTAGTTTCTTTTCATTGGGTAAAGCATGTTCTTTTAGCTCAGAGAAGTTCATTATTACCCAACTACTGAAGCCTCTTTCTGTCAATTCATCAGACTCATTCTCCATCCAGTTGTTTTCCTTTGCTGGTGATGGGTTGTGATCGCTTGGATGAGGAGAGGCGTTCTGGTTTTGGGTGTTTTCATCCTTTTTGCACTGGTTTCTTCCCATCTTTGTGCATTTATCTACCTGTGGTCCTTGTAGTTGGTGACTTTTGGATGGGGTCTCTGAGTGGATGTCCTTTTTGTTGATGGTGAAGTTATTTCTTTCTGTTTTTTTAGTTTTCCTTCTAACAGTCAGGCACCTCTGCTGTAAGACTGCTGGAGGTCCACTCCAGACCCTGCTTGCCTGGGGATCACCGGTAGCAGCTGCAGAACAGAAAGGGTTGCTGCCAGTTTCTTCTTCTGTTATCTTTGTCCCAGTAGGATACCCACCAGATGTCAGCCTGAGCTCTACTTTATGAGGTGACTCTTTGGATATACAGGGGCCAGGGAGCTGTTTGAGGAGACAGTCTGTCCCTTATAGGAGCTCAAGTGCTGAAGTGTGAGCTCCTTTGTTCTTTTCAGAGCTGTTGGGCATGTACATTTAAGTCTGCTGCAGCAGAACTCATAACCACCTTTTTTCCCAGGGGCTCTGTCCTGGGAAGGTGGAGCTTTATTTATAAGTTCCTGATGTGCTGCTGCCTTTTTTCAGAGATGCCCTGCCCAGCAAGGAGGTAGCCTAGTCACGGTCTGCCAGCAGAAGCACTGCTGAGCTACTGTGGGCTCTGCCCAGCTGCTGTGTGAACTTCCTTATGGTTTTGTTTATAGAGGTATAGCTTAGAACTGCCTTGGTAATGGTGGTCTGCCTCAGTAATGGCAGACTGCCTCGGTAGGGTAATGGTGTACACCCTTCCCCTCACAGAGCTGTACCATCCCAGTTCCTGCTGCACTTGCTGTGGAACTCTCAATCCAGAGCATTTCAGATTGCTGGTCTTTGTTATGGGTGGGACCTGCCAAGCCAGATCACCTGGCTCCCTGTTTCAGCCCCTTTTTTTTTTCAGTTGAATGGGTGGCTCTGTCTCCCAGGCATTCCAGGTGACAGTTGAAACAGCCACCCAGGTTTCTGTTAGTTTTTGTGCGGAGACGCGCTGTGCAGGCTGAAACAGCCATGCTGGAAACTTGTGGCACTTTTCAGCCTGGAAATCTCCTGGTCTGTGGGCAGTAATAACTCATCTGGAAATGCGGTGATCACTCACCCTCTGCAATTGTTCTCGCTGGGAACTGCACTCCAGGGCTGATGCTATTCAGCCATCTTGGATCTGCCCACTCTGCATATTGATTTTGTATCCTGAGACTTTGCTGAAGTTGCTTATCAGCTTAAGGAGGTTTTGGGCTGAGACTAATAAAAGCTGTGGAAAATTCTCAGCAGCACAAATACATTACAAAAAATGCTAAAAAATAGAAAATTGGAAATTGAATTTATTTATAAGNTGTGGAAAATTCTCAGCAGCACAAATACATTACAGAAAATAACACCAAATAGAAAATTGGAAATTGAATTTATTTATAAGGAAAAATCACTGAAAATAACAATAAATGCCCCTTTATTATTTCTTTTTAAACAACTCGGTTTTTTAATATATATAGCAAATCATGAAGTATATAGAGGATATAAATGTAGAGAAATAAATGACAACAGTAAAATAGATAATGGAATACTGTGAAGGGGGAATAGTCCTGCTGTAAGATTGTCATATCAAACATATCGTATACTATGATAAGTTATGAATTTAAAGTATAAGTAATAGAAAAGTCATTAAATTAATATGGATACAGTGATAGAAAACTAATAGTGAAATTTAAATTGAATGTTAAAAAAATGCTTGATTAATCCAAAAAAGGACAGAAAAAAGAAATGAAGAGGACAAATAGAAAACAAATATGATGATTTATAAGACAGATACATTGAATGTAAGAATATTAAAACATAAATTAAGATGTAAATGAAAATAGTAAGCTTATGAAATATGATTTGCCTATACTGATATCAAAGTAGTCTTTAAGAAAGATACATGATCAGAGAAGACCATCTTATAATGTTTAAATACCCAATTCTTCAATACAGACATAATGTCCTAAATACCCATACCTAATAACAATACTACAAAGGACATCAAGCAAATATTAATAAAATAACTAAATAAAGACTAATTCAAAATATTTCGTGATTTTAATTTCTCTCACTACAACCTATGCCTCCCAAGTTCAAGAGATTCTCCTGCTACAGCCTCCTGAGTAGCTGGGAACACAGGGGCCCAACATGACACCCAGCTAAAACTGTGTTTTTCATAGAGATGCAATTTCACCATGTTGGTCAGGCTCGTTTCAAACTCTTGACCTCACGTGATCCACCAGCATCACCCTCCCAAAGTGCTGGATTACAGATGTGAGCCAGTGTACCCAGCCTGATCCTTTGAATTTCTGCAATAACAGTTTTAATATCTCCATTTTTATTTCTGATTTTATTTTCTTTCAGTTGCACTTGTTTCTGCTCTGATCTTCATTTTTTCTTTTCTGTTGTTAATTTTGATTTTGGTTGGCTCTTATTTTTCTAGTTTTTTAGGACACATTATTAGATTATTCATTTGAATTATTTACTCTTCTTTGATGTAGGCTCTTATAGCTATAAACTTCTTGGTACCACTTTTGGCGTATCTGATAGGTTTTGGTATGTCATGTTTCCATTATCATTTATTTCAAGAAAATGTTCATTTTTTTGCTTAATTTTTTATTAACTCAGTGGTCACTTGGAAGCATATTCTTTTTCTTTTCCCATTTATTTTATTGCATTTTAGGTTTTGGGGTACATGTGAAGAACATGCAAGATTGTTACATAGGTACACATGTGGCAGTGTGATTTGCTGCCTTCCTCCCCATCACCTACATCTGGCATCTCTCCCCTTGCTATCTCTCCCCAACTCCCCACCCCCGACCGTCCCTCCCCTATTTCCCCCCAACTGACCCCAGTGTGTAGTGCTCCCCTCCCTGTGTCCATGTGTTCTCATTGTTCAACACCCGCCTATGAGTGAGAACATGCAGTGTTTGATCTGCTCTTCTGTCAGTTTGCTGAGAATGACGGTTTCCAGGTTCATCCATGTCCCTACAAAGGACACAAACTCATCGTTTTTGATGGCTGCATAATATTCCATGGTGTATATGTGCCACATTTTCCCTGTCCAGTCTATCATCAAGCATATTCTTTATTTTCCATGTATTTTTATAGTTCTCAAAGTTTCTCTTGTTATTAATTTCCAGTTTTACTCCATTGTTGTCAGAGAAAATGCTTGATTTTATTTTGTTTTTTGAATGTTTTATGACTTGTTTTGTAACCTAACATATCGTCTATCCTTGAGAATGATTCATATGTGTTCTGCAGATCTCGGGTGAAATGTTCTGTAAATATTTATGGGGCCAATTTTGTCTATAGATTAAGTCTGATGTTAGTTTGTTGATTCTCTGTCTGGAAAATCTGTCTAATGCTGAAAGTGGGGTGTTGAAGTCTCCACCTATTATTTTGTTGAGGCCTATCTCTGTGTTTAGCTCTAATAATATTTTCTTTATATATATATAGTGTGCTCCAGTTTTGGATGCATATGTATTCAAAATTGTTATATACTCTGCCTAAATTGACCCCTTTATCATTATCATTTGCCTGTTCTGATACTTTTTTCCTTGAGATCTATTTTGTCTGAAAGAAGTACAGTGACTCTTTCTCTTTCTTTCTTTCTTTTTTTTTTTTTGTTTCCATTGGCATGGAATATCTTTTTTCATCTCTTTATTTTTATATAAAAATGAAGAGTTTCTTTAACATGAAGTGTGTTTCCTGTAGGCAACAGATCAATGGGTCTTGTTATTTCATCCATTCAGCCAGTCTATGCCTTTTGATTGGAGAGTTTAGTCTACTTACATTCAACGTTATTACTGATAAGTAAGAATTTATTCTTGCCATTTTGTTATTTGTTTTCTGTTGCTTTTGACTCTTCTCTTTCTTGTTTCTTTCCATCCTCTCTTCCTCTAGTGAAGGTGATTTTATCTTGCGATATAATTTTGTTTTTTGTTATTTTCTGTATATCCATTGCATATTTTTTGGTTTGAAGTTACTATGAGGCTTGCAAATACTATCTTATAATGTACTATTTTAACTTGATAACAAGTTAACACTATTTGTACAAACAAACAAGCAAAAAGAAAACTAATAAAAACTCTACGCTTTAACTTTGTTCCCTCACATTTTAACCTTTTGATGTTTCTATTTATATCTTATTGCTCTTTCTTTGTCAAGTTCTTGTAGTTATTATTTTTAATTGTTTCATTGTTTAGCCTTTTTACTTAGAATAAAAGCAGTTCATACAGTTGCAGCATCACAATATTCACATTCATTTTTTAAAAGCTATTTTTTAGTGTATATGACTCTATCACTGATGCTTTCTTTTTCTCCATTTAAAATATGTCATTCAATATCTTATGCTCTCCATTGTTTCTGATGAGAGGTCAGCAATAATTCTATTATTTGTTTCTCTTAATGTAATTTGTTATTTTATTTTGGCTTCTATTAGGTTTTATTTATATTTTTAGCAACTTCACTGCCATGTATATGATTTTCTTTGTATTCATTCTTCTGTGGCTTATCTACCTCCTTGGATCTTTGAAGTGGTGTTTTCATCAAATGTAAAAATTTTGATCAATCTTTGTAAGAATATATTTTCTGCTTCATTCTTTGTCTTTCCACCTTCTAGTAAACCAGTTGCACAAAATACTAGAAAAATTTTTACATTACTCTACGAGTCAGGGTTATTAATGTTTTATCTCTCCATAGTTTAGTTTGCATGATATTTGTTAATATATCCTGAAGTTGATTATTTCCTCTGTTCTTCTCTTTCAATCTGCTGTCTATCTCATATAATGATTTGCTTATATTGTATTTTTTTAGTTTAATAATTTTCATTTGGTTTATTGTTACAGTTTCCAAACACATCCTAACCATCCTCTCATCTTTCAACAAATGTTACTCATTCTGTCCTCTAGATTTTATACAATATTCATCAAATATATTTTATAAAGTTTATATGTCTATTACAACAATTAAGATGTTTGTACGTCTCTTTTAACTGACCCTTTTTTGTGCTTCAAAAGAACTGTACTGATATTTATGTATCTTCCCATATCTAGCAAAATTGTTACTATAGTGTACAGGACACTTTGTGTGCCACATTGCAGAGAATCTTGATTATTATTGGGGGAAACAGCAATGGAGAAAGGGTTTACAGTGTGCCTACTTAAATTGGTTATAAGTAATGTATAAAAGAAATCAGGAACAATAAACTGTGGAAGGCCATGGAGGCCTCTGGAGAGGAAGGCCTCTCTATTGCCAGTGTGTTCCCAGGAACAGAGTGAGTTAAGCTCTGATATTCTAAACATAGTGCCCAGGGACATAACACTCCCTCAAAGCACTGAAATGTAACCAGACATGTAGGCACACTGTAAACTCTTCCACTATTGCTGCTTCCCCTAACAGATTATATTCTCTTTCTCTGAAGAATTTTGCCTTAATGGGCAGTTAAATTACTGGCACATAGCCTTGAACTAGTTGATAGCTTGGCTTTATGCTTTACTATTGTGGGTCTTTTGGTTTTGAACATAGTCCTGGGAAAAATTTCCTATTCGTAGGATTTAGTCTATTTCTAGGGTAAACTAGACTAGGGTAGCACTTCTGAGCTTTCAACAGACAGTCTAATATGCTTAACAAACTGCTCACTTGGCAGAATTGAAACTTCAAACTCTGTTTCCTGGAGTGTACAGTTACTGAAAAATCTGGTTAGTTCCCTGTACTTCTTGGATTCTTGCCCAAGCATGCATGATTTAGGAGTTGATCATCAGTTTGAAGAAGACTGTTTTAGTCCAGTTTGTGCTGCTATAACAGACTACCCAAGACTGTGTATCTCTATAGAATAGAGATTTACTTCTTATAATTTTACATTTTGCAAAGTCCAAGGTCAAGGAGCTGGTACATCTTACTGGTGAAGACTTTCTTGCTGCATCATCCTACAGTGGAAAACAGAAGGTGAAAAGAGAGCACACTCTGGAGAGCAGAAAGATCAAATTCATTCTTATATCAAAAACCCACTGCTATGGTAATAAACCCACTTCTCAAATAATGGCATTAATCTATTTTAAGCCATTATGACCTAGTCACCTCAAAGGTGTCATCACTCAACACTGTTGCATTGGTGATTAACTCTTCAATACATTGACCTGGGGATACATTCAAAGCATACTGGAGTTATATTTTCATTTTAGGGCTCTTTCATCTGTAATTCCCTGCTACCCAAAAATTATTTTCTCTACTTCTAACTGCATTTTGTAGTTACAAACATTTCTTTTCACTTATGTAGCCAATAAAACTGTGACTTTTGAGAGATGACTGAATAGAAGCCTTCACCAACTGTTCCACCACAAGAATGTCAATTTAACAATAGTCTACATGAAAAAATCACCTTCATAAGAACCAAAAATCAGATAGCAATCACAGTATTTGGTTTTAACCTTGCACCATTGGAAGAAGCACCGAAGAGGGTAGGAAAGACAGTCTTGCATTGCTGATGCCACCTGTTCCCCATCCTGCAATTCAAGATAACACAGAGAAGGAATTCAGAATTCTATCAGATAAACTTAACCAAGAGAATGATTGATGATACAATGGAGCTCCAGTATTTCTGGCAGCAAACTTCTGAATGGAAACCTTACAGGCTAGGAGAGAGTAGCATGACATATTTATAGCAATGAAGAAACATAACTTTTACCCTGTAATGGCATATTTAGTAAAATATATATCATTCAAAAGTAAAGGAGAAATAACACCTTTCCCAGATAAACAAAAGCTGAGAGATTTCATCAATAGCAGACCTGTCCTATAAAAACTGCTAAAAGAAATACTTCAATCAAAAAGAAAAATACATTAATCAGCAATAAATAATTGAAGGGAGAAAACTTGCAGGTAATAGTGAGTATTGTGAACACAACAAAACAGAATATTGTGATGCTGCAACTGTATAAACTGCTTTTATTCTAAGTAAAAAGGCTAAACAATGAAACAATTAAAAATAATAACTACAAGAACTTGACAAAGAAAGAACAATAAGATATAAATAGAAACATCAAAGAGTTAAAATGTGAGGGAACAAAGTTAAAGCATAGAGTTTTATTAGTTTTCTTTTTGATTATTTGTTTATACAAATAGTGTTAACTTGTTATCAAGTTAAAATAGTGGATTATACGATAATATTTGCAAGCCTTACAGTAACTTCAAACCAAAAAATATGCAATGGATATACAGAAAATAACAAAAAACAAAATTATATCGCAAGATAAAATCACCTTCACTAGAGGAAGAGAGGATGGAAAGAAACAAGAAAGAGAAGAGTCAAAAGCAACAGAAAACAAATAACAAAATGGCAAGAGTAAATTCTTACTTATCAGTAATAACGTTGAACGTAAGCAGACTAAACTCTCCAATCAAAAGGCATAGACTAGCTGAATGGATGAAATAACAAGACCCATTGATCTGTTGCCTACAGGAAACACACTTCATGTTAAAGAAACTCTTCATTTTTATATAAAAATAAAGAGATGAAAAAAGATATTCCATGCCAATGGAAACAAAAAAAAAAAAAGAAAGAAAGAAAGAGAAAGAGTCACTGTACTTCTTTCAGACAAAATAGATCTCAAGGAAAAAAGTATCAGAACAGGCAAATGATAATGATAAAGGGGTCAATTTAGGCAGAGTATATAACAATTTTGAATACATATGCATCCAAAACTGGAGCACACTATATATATATAAAGAAAATATTATTAGAGCTAAACACAGAGATAGGCCTCAACAAAATAATAGGTGGAGACTTCAACACCCCACTTTCAGCATTAGACAGATTTTCCAGACAGAGAATCAACAAACTAACATCAGACTTAATCTATAGACAAAATTGGCCCCATAAATATTTACAGAACATTTCACCCGAGATCTGCAGAACACATATGAATCATTCTCAAGGATAGACGATATGTTAGGTTACAAAACAAGTCATAAAACATTCAAAAAACAAAATAAAATCAAGCATTTTCTCTGACAACAATGGAGTAAAACTGGAAATTAATAACAAGAGAAACTTTGAGAACTATAAAAATACATGGAAAATAAAGAATATGCTTCCAAGTGACCACTGAGTTAATAAAAACTTAAGCAAAAAAGTGAAAATTTTCTTGAAATAAATGATAATGGAAACGTGGCATACCAAAACCTATCAGATACACTAAAAGTAGTACCAAGAAGTTTATAGCTATAAGAGCCTACATCAAAGAAGAGTAAATAATTCAAATGAATAATCTAATGTTGTGTCCTAAAAAACTAGAAAAACAAGAGCCAACCAAAACCAAAATTAGCAGAAGAAAAGAAAAAACGAAGATCAGAGCAGAAACAAATGCAACTGAAAGAAAATAAAATCAGAAATAAAAATGGAGACATTAAAACTGTTATTGCAGAAATTCAAAGGATCAGGCTGGGTACACTGGCTCACATCTGTAATCCAGCACTTTGGGAGGCTGACGCTGGTGGATCACGTGAGGTCAAGAGTTTGAAACGAGCCTGACCAACATGGTGAAATTGCATCTCTATGAAAAATACAGAATTAGCTGGGTGTGGGGTGGGCGCCTGTGATCCCAGCTACTCAGGACGCTGCAGCAGGAGAATCTCTTGAACTTGGGAGGCAGAGGTTGTAGTGAGCTGAGATACACTCATTGCACTCCAGCCTAGGCAACAAGAGTGAAAATCCATCTCAAAAAAAAAAAAAAAAAAAATGGGGTAGGGAGGGAGGAAGGAAGGAAGGAAAGAAAGAAAAAAAAATTCAAAGGATCATTAGTGGCTACTATGAGTAACTACACATCAATAAATTAGAAAATCTAGAAGAAATGGACAAATTCCTGGATACATAAGACCTGCTAAGATTGGACCAGAAAGAAATCTAAAACATAAACAGAAAAATAACAACTAATCAGATTAATGCCATAATAAAAAAAAAATTCGCAGTAAACAAAAGCCCAACACTTGATGACTTCACTTCTGAATTCTTCCAAACATTTCAAGAACTAATACCAATCCTACTCATATTATTTCAAAAAATAGAGAAGGGAGAATATTTCCAAACTCATTCTATAAGGCCGGTATTACCCTAATGCCAAAACTATATAAAGACACATCAAAAGAAAGTAAACTACAGGCCAGTATCTCCAATGAATATTGATACAAAAATTTTCAACAAAATTATAGCAAACCAAATCCATCAAAACATTAGAAAGACCATTCATCTTGGCCAAGTGGAATTTTTCCCTGGGATACAAGGATGATTCGGCATATGTAAATCAATCAATGTGATACATCGTATGAACAGAATGAAGGATAAAAACTTTTTAGCATCACTTGAAACAATCATAATCATTAGAAAATCTAGAAGAAATGGACAAAATAACCATATTTCAAGTGATGCTGTAAAAGCATTTGATAACATTCAACATTCCTTGATGGTAAAAAGCCCTCAGAAAAACTGAGTATAGAAGAATCATACCTCAATGTAATAAAAGCCATATATGACAGACCCACAGCTAGTATCATACAGAATGTGGAAAAATTGGAAAACCTTTTCTCTTGGACTGGAACATGACAGGATGCCACTGTCACCACTGTTATTCAATACAGTACTGGAAGTCATAGCTGGAGCAATCAGACAAGAGAAAGTTTTAAAGGGCCTAGAAACTGGAAATGAAGAATTTAGTTTATACTTGTTTGCTGATAATATGATCTTATATGTGGAAAAACTTAAAGATTCCGCAAGGAAACTATTGGTCCTCAAACTATGAAATGACTACAAGAAAACATTAGGGAAATTCTCCAGGACATTGGTCTGGGCAAAGATTTCTTGAGTAATACATTACAAGCACAGGCAACCTAAGCAAAACTGGAAACATAGGATCACATCAAGTTGAAAAGCTTCTGAACAGCAAAGAATACAATCAACAAAGTAAGGAGACAACCCACAGAATGGGAGAAAATATTTGTAAACTACTCATCTGACAAAAGATTAATAACCAGAATTTATAAGGAGCTTAAACAACTCTATAGAAAAGAAATCTAATAATGTGATTACAAAAAGGACAAAAGATCTAAATAGACATATCTTAAAAGAATACAAAGAAATGTCAACAAAATTGTGAAAAAGTGCTCAACATCACAGATCATCAGAGAAATGCAAATCAAAACTACAATGAGATATCATCTCACCCCCAATTAAAATGGCTTATATCCAAAAGACAGGCAATAGCAAATGCTGGTGAGGGCTGGAGAAAAGGGAACCCTTGTACACTGTTAGTGGGAAATTAAATTAATACAACCACTATAAAGAATATTATGAAAGCTCCTCAAAAAAACTAAACATAGAACTACCATACACTCCACAACCCCACTGTTAGGTATATACCCAAAAGAAGGGAAATCAGCATAGAAAAGAGATATCTGCCCTCCCATGTTTATTGCAGCAGTATTCTCAGTAGCCAAGATTTGGAAGCAACTTAAGTGTGCATCCACAGATGATTGGATAAAGAAAATGTGGTACATATACACCATGGAGTACTATCACCCATAAAAATAATGAGGTCCTGTCATTTGCAACAATATGATGAAACTGGAGATCATTATGTTATGTGAATTAAGCCAGGCACAGAAAGACAAACTTGGCTATTCTCGCTTGTTTGTGAGAGCTAAAAATTTAAAACACTGAACTCATGGAGGTAGAGAGTAGAAGGATGGTTACTAGAGGGTAGGAAGGGTAGTGATTAGGTCAGGGGGAAGTAGGGATATTTAATTGGTACAAAAATAATTAGAATAAGAAGTAGAATAATAAGTAGTATTTGGTTGCACAATAAAGCAACTATAGTCAATAATTTAATTGTACATCCAAAAATAACTTAAACTGTATAATTGGATTATTTATAACACAAAGGATAAATTCTTAAGATGATGAATACCTCATTTACACTGATTTGATTACTACACATTGCATGCTGTATCAAAATATCTCATGTACCTCATAAATATGTATACCTACTATGCACCAACAAAAATAAAAATAGTTTGTCTTTTTAAGTTCCATCTACTTTGTGCTTTGTGCATTGTGAAGTGCTTTCGGAGAAAAGGTATAGATGTCCTGTGTCTTATGTAATGTAATTTTGTTTTTGTTTTTATAAGGGGTAGACAGAACAGTTTCTGCCCGATTCTGATACCGTCAGAGTGCTTTTATAAACAGTTTTCCCAGAGTTTATTATTCATGGGAATATTAGTCCAGTAAAAGCTTTTCTATCACTACCACAAACTAAACATGGGCCAATGATTTATAAGCCTGCTCCTGTGAATCACAAGGATACAGAAAAGCTATGCCTCTGTTCAAGAAGAGGGTGTCTTCCTTCTTTCTATTTATATTTGTGTAGCTTTAAATGAATCCATTTCACATACTTATAATTTCTTTTAATACTTTACTTGAAGAAAACAGTTCACTAGTTGGAAGTCAAGTTTTCAATCTCAGGACAACATTATTTTTACAAATCTGATTTTTCTATTTAAGTATGTTTATAAAGGTCATATTATGACGCAAACTATGGGAACATTGCTTACTCACTCTACACTTAGGCTATCCGATAGTGTTGGTAATACATGCTTGGATTTAAATGCTTGAGCATTATTAGAATATCTTGGAGTTATCAAGGCCAATGAAAACAATTCATGGTGAGCCATAAGGAGCAGTGGGAGGGAGTATACTTCAAACTGTAGAATGACTTTATCAGACAGTTTAAATTCTCAATGTGTACATAGCGGAGCATCAAATATTTACATAAGAACTTTTAAATTTTTTATTTTCTAGAATGATGTTTGTGCTTTAAGTCTTGGTAATCAAGGCCAATCTCTGAAAATTTTAAAACTAGCTTCTGAAGACATAACAAAATGCTTGTCTGATTGTAATAAAAATTGAGCTCTAAGTAGAGGTGCTTTTCATAAGAATAGCATATGAAATGTAACATATAAAAGTGATATCTGATATAAGTGATTTATTGTTGTGTCTTGGTCTTTTCTGTCTCCTATAATAAAATATAAACTGAGTAGCTTATAAGCAACAAAAATTTATGTCTCACAGTTTTGGAGCTGGGAAGTTCAAATTCAAAACATCAGCAGTGTCTTCTGAGGAACCACTTCCTGACTTATAGATGGTTCCTTGTTTTTGTGTTTGTTTTTTAAATTTTACCTGAAGTTCTGGGGTACATCTGCAGAATGTGCAGGTTTGTTACGTAGGTATACATGTGCCATGATGGTTTGTTGCATCTATGAACCCTTCATCTAGGTTTTAAGCCCCTCGTGCATTAGGTATTTGTTCTAAGACTCTCCCTTCCCTCACCCCCCACCCACCATCAGGCCCCAGTGTGTGAGGTTCCCCTCCCTCTGTACACATGTTCTCATTACTCAACTCCCACTTATAAGGGAGAACATGCAGTGTTTGGTTTTCTGTTCTTGTGTTAGTTTGCAGAGGATGATGGTTTCCAGCTTCATCCATGTCCCTGCAAAGGACGTGAACTCATTCCTTTTTATGGCTGCATAGTATTCCAAAGTGTATATGTGCCACATTTTCTTTATCCAGTCTATCATTGATGGGCATTTGGATTGGTTCCAAGTCTTTGCTCAATTGTAAATAGTGCTGCAAGAAACATATTTGCTCTCACCTAATGAATGAAGCAAATGATCTCCCTTGAGCCTATTTTGTAAAATTACTAATCCCATTCATGAGGGTTCCAGCCTCATGACCCGGTTTCCTAAGCCTCCTTCTTCTACTACCATCACACTGGTGAGCAGGTTTTGACATGAATTTTGGGTGAATGCAGTCATTCAGAGCAGAGCACACAGCCACAATTCACTATTATTTACATGTAGAAATAATGCATTGCATAACCCATTTACATGTGTATATTGAATACACGATATTTTGTGAGGTCTTCTCATATAATCAGAAAGTCATCATAATGAAATAATATCCTAAAATTGAGGTGGGGGCTGAGGGATGAGGGAAAGCTGCATGTAAAGAAACAATTCTCTTGTATAAACTATTTGTTTTAATCTTGATCAGTAGACTATTTTATATGTAATTTTATGACTTCTGTTTATAATATTATAATAAAATTGTGATAGTCATTCAATAGCAATTATTGAGGCAATAAATTCACAGGCACTGTGAAAAAGACTGAACAAAAAACAGTCCTAAGCTTGTGGATTTGATAATGCCCTAAGAAGATATGTAAGAATGAAATATGATGAGTACTGTCAGAGACTCTCACATGTCATATTCCAGAAACATTGACTTTATATGTGTAATACATATGTTAATATTTGTATTGTGTGGTATGTAAACATAAAGTTATAGACATAATGTAGTATTAATGCTCTTTACCTATGGCTTATGTTACTATTATAAATTGTTAACATTTTATTTAAATTTCTTAATAAATATTACAGAAAACTTGAACTCCCTTTTGTACTCCTTTTCCCCTTTTCTCTGAAGATAATTAATATAATCAGGTTGTATTAATTCCCTGAATGCATTTGAAATTTTGACTGTGAATGTTTATATTCATAAATAATATCTACTATCCAGTATTTTTAAAAACATTCACAACTTAATCATTCAACATTATGTTTGTGAAATTAATCTGTTTGATACTTAGAATCCACTTAATTTTTACTATTGAAAAGCTAATTTAGTCATGTAAATATACCAATATTTACTAATCAGTTTTCTAGCTAACTTAGTTTCTTCCAATTTTAGGTTAGGTCACTATAAACATTTTTGTGTGTGTTTCCTTGTGTATAGTTAAAAAAATGAAACTATAGGATATATATTTAACTGTGGCATTGCTGTGTCTTAAGAGATGTACATCTTTAGCTTTATCAGATATTATAAAACAATTTTATAAATTTGTTGTAACAATTTTTACTCCACTGGGTGGGTATGAGAATCTATCTTTTCATTCATCTTCAAAACATGGTATGGTCAGACTTTTGAGTCTAGTAGCTGTCATGTTGTTTAAATTTCAATTTTTTATCTGTTAATGAGGCTGATTGATATATTATTAGCTACTTAGGATTCTTCTTCCATGAATTGCCTGTTTATATCCTTCTTTCATTTTTAAATAAATTATGTGGGTATTTCTCTTTGGTTTGTAGAGATTATCTGTATATTTTTTAATTAAACTTTTGTTGCTTATATGGATTAAAAGTATCTTTCACTCTATAGTTTATATTTTAACTTTATGTTTTTTCCAAAGGAAGATATCAATTTTAATGTGGTTAAATTTATCAATCTCTCTATGATTGGATTTTCCTTCAAGAAATTTTTCTTCGACTTAATATGATAAATATATCAGCATATATTTCTTATAAATTTTTTTAAAGTTTTGAGTTTTTCACATTTATGGTTTTCAATCCATCTGGATTTTATTTTGTAATATAAAGCATAATATTATTTTTCTCTTTATTGACAATTACCTGTTTTAGCATTTCTAGTACCATTATTCTTCATGGCTGATGTGTAATGTCTTAACTGAGTGCACTGGTTTTGTTTGCTGAATCATGTCTTCCTTTTGCTTAATTTCTCAAAAGGAAATAAAAAAAAAAAGTGGCTCTAGGAGGGTGGTACCTAGTAGCTCTGTTCATTAAAATAACTAAGGCTTTTTTTCATATTTTTTGGTTGCTAAATAATTCCCACAGATTATTTTGGATAACTGAGTGCTTAATTGAAAGAAAGAGGATCAAACGTATCATTGCATTTAGAAAAAGTACTTGAACTGTCTTCAGTCTGAATCTTTGAATCAGCAGGAATAAATCAGTTTGAACATAAAAATAAGTATAATTAATAATATTTTCCTGTTATGCTTCTAGGCTCTTTTCTAGTTCAGTCTAGAATTCAGTACAGCTTTCTAGGAGCCTAATATGTGATGAAGTCATAACACTTGTTTTGGATGGTGGTTCGAGAGCAATATTTTAGTTGTCTGTTTAGTATGTTTCTTAAATCTCCCTCAGTATAATGGCTGAACAATTGATAGCACACGTGCAGAAAATTGTACTCAAAACAATTTTCTGTGAAGCATGAGTAGGCTGTCAAAATTCCACCTATTCTTCACGTATTTAAGGTGAAATTGCTCACACACACAGCTCACAGACACACTTCTTAGATCACATCGGAGACTGTAGGTGTCTCTACAAAAAATAGGAAATTAGTTTATTTACACAGGCTGTAATCCACAACAGATCTAGTAAGGAAACAAATATATCTGAATTTTCCAATGTGAAAGAAACAGATTAATCATGAATAATACAAAGCAGAAGAGGCTTTAGATGATAATTTTCCTGCCTGAGGGTATACAAACCCAGGCAGGAATTTGAAATAATCACTTTTGTCTTTACTGTCCATCTGTCTCTTTTTCTGCTGTTCTGCAATTTGAAGTCTTTGGGAATCTTATCTTTCCTGCTATACCCAGGCTTAGTTTTCTGGGATAGACCTGAGCTCTCCACTCTAGTCAGTGTTGAGATATATCTCTGTTGGATGTCAAAAAGAAGGCAATGTGATTCACGTGAATGTAGGTATTACTGATGGCATCCAATACTATATTTTATAAAAGCATGCCAATGTCTAATTGGTAAAATTTAAAAGAGAACAGAATTTGTATTAAAATAGTGCGAGGCACTAAGCTAGTATTATTGGCCTTAACTTTTAGTGCTCTAAGAACTTGACAAAGAGACATAAATATACATATTTTTCCCACAATACAGGAACAAATGCAGGACACATGTGGTGGGAGGCTGGCAGAGGGAATCTGTCTTCTTCCCATTAATTATATTACAAAGATGAGCTACACAAAAAT
This sequence comes from Cebus imitator, assembly GCF_001604975.1. NCBI lineage: Eukaryota > Metazoa > Chordata > Mammalia > Primates > Cebidae > Cebus > Cebus imitator. The sequence continues at coordinate 5,066,347 of NW_016107332.1, forward strand.
CCCTTCTCTTACCCTGATGCACGTTGGCACCACATGTTTTTCTGGTCCTCCAGGATAGAATCCATCTCACCCCCTCAAGTAACTACACTTACCCATGTTTGTGCATCAAGATAGTAAGGAGTATTTGATAAAATATTTGAAAATGTTATTGACCAGTAATATACATCAATGACAAATTTTACAAACTAGTATTATTTAAAAGCTAAAATTATTTTAAAATAATGAATCATATCAGCTGTGAGCACAAATTAAAACACTAAACAAATGTACTATTCAAATGTCATAAACAAAGCTATACCTAAGAGTTTAAAGGGCTAGTTCAAATCTTGACTAGATTGTAAAGTTAGTCTATCTTCCCCGAACTTTCTTTTTTTTTTTTTTTTTTTTTTTTTGAGNTTTGAGATGAAGTTTCGCTCTTGTTGCCCAGGCTGGAGTGCAATGGCGCGATCTCAGCTCACCGCAACCTCCGCCTCCTGGGTTCAGGCAATTCTCCTGCCTCAGCCTCCTGAGTCGCTGGGATTACAGGCACGCGCCACCATGCCCAGCTGATTTTTTGTATTTTTAGTAAAGAAGGGGTTTCACCGTCTTGACCAGGATGGTCTCGATCTCTTGACCTCGTGATCCACCCGCCTCGGCCTCCCAAAGTGCTGGGATTACAGGCGTGAGCCACCGCGTCCGGCCCGAACTTTCTTAAAAATTATTTATGTTAGGTTTACAACACCTCTTTGATGCTCCTCAATTTTATAAAACCTGTGTCAATGCAATTTAGCAGAACTTTACTGCACAACAATCTGCGCCATACATTTTGGAGAATAAAAAGGGAGACTCATACTTCCTCTCTTTATGAGCTTGCCGCAGTGTGAATCTTTAAATCAGCGACAATGAACATAAACGTCCTTGGGCCAGGAAGAGAAAAATGAAGCAGGTGGGGGTGAAAACAACAGGGAGTGATTGGGACTGTGGTAACTTAGAGAGGAGAGGCAGCCTTCCAAAAGGATAAGAGGTGAGCTATTCAGCTCCAGCTTATTGCCATGCAGGAATACAGACTCATTGTTGCCAGATCTTGTGGTTTTCTCCAAGAGCATTTTTATGTGAAATATAGTTTTCAACAATTGACAACAAATTTTTTAAATTAAATGTCAAAGAAAACATGACTGCAGGCTAAATATGGCACATAGGCTGACGGTTTTAAAACCACAACTTTATGGTGTGTGCCTGGAATATTCAGCACACTCCACTGAGAATAATTAATCCATCCCATCCCAAACATTGTCATTCAAGTGAAAATGAGCCATGACTTCTAGATTACCAGATCTAAGAAGAATATATATTTATTCTGTCTTTCTTTTTACTCAGCAACATTTGCCAAACATGACCATTCCCTGATTGTAACAACATGCTTTCTTACCTTCTCTCCTAATACATTGGCATTTATTTCCAGTCTCTTTGGCAGCTCTGCCACTCTGAATCATGCTTATATATGGATGTTACTCACCTTGGTATCTTCAATATAGATTGCTCTTCACCTCCCACCCATATCTGCACTTTCCACTTTCGTGTGCTTGGATGTCTAACAGGTATCTTGTCCCAAAATCTACTCTTAATTTTTTCCCAATCCTGATCATCCCCAGTTAGCTTCTTTGCAGCTACTGGTATCAGTTGTGTAATCTAGAAATCTGAGATTCATTCTTGATATCTTCCTATTAACTTTCTCCAATTCGCTCTATTTTCACTGTGGCCACACTAGCCTTAGGTACCATGATCTTTCACCTTAATTGCTAAAAAAGCCTCCCAGCCTGTATCCTTGAATTAATTCTTGCTTATTATCATAGAGCAGCCAAAGATATTTTTAAATGTCAATTTTATCATCATAATTTCCTACTTCAAAACCTTCAATGGTCTTTTGAAACTTTGGGTAAAATTCAAAATCCTTACCATGGGCTACCTGGCTCTGTGTGGTCTAGAATCTTCTGCCTCTGCAAGAATCTAGACTGTATGCCTTGCACGGCACACCCCAGCCACATTCCTCTTCTCCAGCAAACCAAGCTTCTCACCATGTCACCATGGAGTATAAACATATTTGCTAATAAAAAAAAATTTGAAAAGAGTTTCTCTGTCTGGCTGCCATAGTATACATATGGTATCCTGATCCTTCAACTAAGATCTAACAGCAAATGTCAAGGTCAGGAAATGTAGTGAAATACTGGTGAACCTCAGAATATATTACTTCTAGTCATCATCTCAAACATCCCTGGAAGGTTGAGTCAGTTGGAAACAAAGTGTTTTACTTTCCTGGGTGATCCTTCTGATATCAGTTTTTATTCCATTCTATTCTGATGCCAACTTCTATTTTATTTCCTTATTGAAACAAAGGAGTATTTTGTAATACAAATTCAAACACAAATTATTGCATTTATATTCCACTTAGAAGATCATATTATCCCATGGATCTAGGACAGTCAGAAAGTCTGAATGACATAGATTTTCAGTTGAGCTTTGAACAACACAAGTTTGAAATGTGCAGGTCCACTTATACATGAATTTTTTAAATGACTATATTGGAAAATTTTGTAGATTTGCAGCAATTTAAAAAAACTGGAAGCCAAACTGTGTAGCCTAGAAATACAGAATAAATAGGGAAAAGATAGTTATGTCATAAAACCATAAAATATCTGTAGATACTGGTCTATTTTATTGCTTACTACCATAAAATATACAAAAAATCTATTATAAAAAGTTAAAATGTATCAAACTTATTCACATAAACACAGATTATACATAGCACCATTCATGGTAGAAAGAAATATAAACAAATGTAAAGATGCAGTAAAAAACCATAAGTGCATAAAATCAACTGTAGTTCATGTACTACTGCAATAATTTAGTGATCACTTCCTGTTGCTATTGTGGTGAGTTCAAGTGTGGCAATTATCCCCTTAAAATGTACCTGATACTAATTCTCTGCCCCTCAGCAGTTTCTCTCTCCAGTAAATTTCCTATCACAGAAAAAGTGATCTCTCAGCATTTCAGACATATGATTTATCTTGTAAACAAACAACATAAATTCACAGGATTGATAAATACAGTATGGTACTATTTTCTCTAATGATTTTCTTAATAACATTTTCTTTAACTTACTTTATTGTAAGAATATAGTATATAATATATATAACATATGAAATATATGTTAATTGACGGTTTACACTGTCAGTAAGGCTTCTAGTCAACAGAACATGATTAATAGTTAAGTTTTTAAACAGTCAAAAGTTACATGCAGATTTTCTGCACTGGGGTTTAACACCCCAACCCACATACTGTTCAAGGGTCAATTTTACTTGTTTTCCACAAATAATTATTGAGTCCCCGCTATATGAGAGACATTGTACTAAGTCACTGGGATATGCTGGTGAGGAAAACAGAAACCTCTTGTGAAGCTTGTGGTACAGTTGAGGAGACAGCTATAAATCAAATAATCACACAAAGAACTATATTATTATAAGTTGAGATAAGTGCTGTGATAAAAAGTGTCACAGTGGACTAACAGAGTATAATAGAGGAAATTGGCCTAGTTTAGGAGGTTGAAAAAGCCCTCTTTAGAAAAATAATGCCTAAGTTAAGACAAATATGAATAGGGATTACCTAGCTGTAGAAAAAGGGAGAACTTTCCAAGGATTGAAATGACATATGCAAAGATCCTGAACCCAAAGAGTTTGGTATGATTAAGAAGCTGAATGAATGCCAGTATCCTTTGTCCACCACGTTTATATAGAGCAAAAGTGATTTCCTATATGATGCTACTGGAGGAACAGGCATGGGCCAGGTGACTCAGGGTCTTTTAAGTTATCTTGGGGAATCTTGCCCTTTATTGTAAGATCAAATGGAAGCCACTCAAAAGTTTACATGAGGAAAGTAACATAAAATTACGCTTTGGAAAGATCACATCAACTACGTTTTGGAGAAGAATTTGAAGAGATTGTGGTACACCAGGATGAAGATAAGACTGATTGCACTGAGGTTGGGAGAACAGGAATAGAGGTAAAATAATAAATCCAAGAGATGTTCCAAAGATAAAATCAACACAACTTGGGGATGGATACCCTTGGAACAGAAAGTAAACACAAGGTGAAGCTCTCAAAGGTGACTTTCAAGTGTCAAGGTTATAAAATTGTTAGCAATTATGCCGTTAAATGTGCTAGAAATACTGGAAAATGACTCTCAAAGAGGATGTTCACAAATTCAATGCATGTGTTAAATTTGACTTTACTAGGAGAAAATTCTCTTAAAAAAATGATGTTCTGGAGTTCAGTGGAGAGGCACTTAAAGGTTCTAACACTCTTTTCTTACAATTTTTTCATCTTCATCAAAATTACATAGAGACAGTAAGCTATAAATAAAAATATTTATAGGATATACTCATTGAGTAATGTATATTAAACCTTTTGATAATCAAATGCATTTTGAAAAGTCTGAAGATTGAGTTACACAGATTTTAAAATGTAATAATCTACCTGCTTTTTAAAAATCCTCATGACTAGATGTGGCTGATTCTAAAGTGAATTATTTCGCCAGTACCAGTACAAACCAGCTATTAAGTCAGAAACAAAAGCAATCTGTTGTCACGTTATATATTTCATCTAGAAATAATTTAAGAAATTTCCTGCCAGTCCACATTGAATGCATTCCTAATATGCAATGAAGTTGTACCTTTTCAGTCCTTCTAGGATTCATATCAATCACAACCACAGCAGTCTTTTCAAATGTGGATAAGTATTCAAATTGGACATGTGGAGAAAAAAAAAACAAAGTAAATAATAATTTATAATTATGAAAGCTATTTAGTCTATTCTTTTGTTAATATATAAAATGAACTCTGTAAATAGCACACTCAAACACTGTATCTGAGCCAATCTTACTCACCCAATACAAATTTTGATAAAGCAATTTGAATTTTGGAATTTAATCTATATCAATTAGTAAAATCAGCAACAAAAATAACACTGTGTTGCTATAAACATTTATATAAAGATGTCTTCATTTATGCGATATATATTCAGGAATGTTTATAGCAACATTATATAGACAAAATCCTGGCAACAATTTAAATCATCAATGAGAAAATGGTTGCATGAATTATGGTAGAGTCATGCAGTTAACAATTTAAATCATCAGTGAGAAAATGGTTGCATGAATTATGGTAGAGTCATGCAGTTAACAATTTAAAATTATCCAGCATGTCTTTGTGTATTTGCCTGAAAAGAAGGCCATAAAATATTATAAATTAAGTGAAAAGGAAATACCTGCATATAATACAATCCCATTTTAGTAGATGAAGGAAATATATATAGGTAGATATATGTTTAGTATAAACATAAATCTGTGCAAGAAGGATAACTATTTTACTAAATGAACTGGGCTTAGTAAGATTTAAGTGTATGAAAAAAACACTCTTCATTCCTTTTCACCACACTTTGTTGAATTCATTATGTTGACACTTTCTTTCCAAGATCTGTACAGAAATTTAAGCAAGTCCCTTAGCTTTTATATTCACCCTTAGATAAATTTTAGAAGTTTTCTGAAGTGGATTACTCCTATAAGTCAATTGATGGGTGGGGAGGGGGGTGGTTAACAGCAGAGCAGAAAGGCAATAGGAAAACACCAAATGCTAGTGAGAATGTGGAGCAACCGGAACTCTCATTCATTGCTGATGGGAATGCAAAGTGCTACAGCCACTTTGGAAAAAAGCTGGGTGGTTTCTTAAAAAACTAAATGTACTCTTATCACACAATTCAGCAAAAGTGCTTCTTGATATTTATATAAAGGACTTAAAAATTTATGTCAGCACAAAAACCTGCACATGGATTTTTACAGAAGCTTTATTTATAAATGCCAAAATGTGGAAGTGACCAAGACATCCTACAGTGAATGAATGGAGGAATAAACTGTAGTATATCCAGGGAAAGGAATATTATTATTTTGTTTTGTTTTATTTGTAGGGGCTTAAAATTGTTTTAGTTAAATTTCAACTTTTATTTTACATTAAAAGGGTACATGTACAAGTTTATTACATGGCTCTATTGTGTGGCACTTAGGTTTGGGGTATGAATGATCCTGTCACCCAGGTACTGAGCACAGTGCCCAATAGGTAGTTTTTCCACCACTGCCCCCATCTCTTCCTAATCTCTCTCTAGCAGTCCTCAGTGTTCATTGTTCCCATCTTTATGCCCACATGTACTCAATGTTTAGCTCCCACTTATAAGTGAAAGCATTGAGTATTTGGTTTCCCATTCCTGTGTTAATTCACTTAGGATTATGGCTTCTAGCTGTATCTATATTGGTGCAAAGAACATGATTTCATTCCTTTTTATGGCTGCAAGTATTCTATAGTGTATATATATCATATTTTTATTCAGTCCACTGTTGATGAGCATCTGGGGTAATTCCATATCTTTGCTATTGTGAACAGTGTTGTGATGAACATATAAGTACATATGTATTTTTGGTAGAATTGCTTATCTTCCTTTGGGCATATACACAGTAATGGGATTGTTGGGTGAAATGGTAGTTCTCTTTTCTTTGGGAAATCTTCAATTGCTCTCTAGAGTGGCTGTATTAGTTTATATTCCCTCCACCAATGTATAAGTGTTCCCTTTTCTCTGCAGCCTGCCAGCATCTATTTTTTGACTTTTTAATAATAGCTATTCTAATTGGTATGAGATGGTATCTCATAGTGGTTTTGATTTTCATTTTTCTGATGGTTAGCAATGTTGAGC
>NW_016107332.1:5073142-5094836 GCF_001604975.1 Cebus imitator
CATTTTGTTGGCTGGTCATATATTGATCATGTTTTTCATGTTTGTTTGCTGCTTGTATGTCTTCTTTTGAGAAGTGTCTGTTCATGCCATTTCTTCACTTTTTAAAGAGGTTATTTACTTTCTGCTTGTGGAAATGTTTAAATTTCTTATAGATTATTAGTATTAGACCTTCAGCAGATGCATAGTTTGAAAATATTTTCTCCCATTCTGTAGGATGTCTGTTTATTCTGTTGATAATTTATCTTGCTGTGCAGAAGCTCTTTAGTTTAATTTGGTACTGTTTGTCAATTTTTGTTTTTGTTGCAATTGCTTTTGAAGACTTAGCCACAAATTCTTTGCTAAGGCCAATATCAAGAAGAGTATTTCCTAAGTTTTCTTCTAGGATTTTTATAGTTTTAGGTCTTACATTTAATCATTAATTCATTTCAGTCAATTTTTGCATATGGCAAAAGGTAAGGATCCAGTTTGATTCTTCTGCATATGGCTAGTCCATTATCCCAGCACCATTTATTAAATAGCAGGTCCTTTCCCCATTGTTTGTTATTATTGACTTTGTTGAAGAACATATGGTTATAAGTGTGTGACATTATTTCTGGGCTCTTTATTCTGTTTCATTGGTCTAATTGTCAGTTTCTGTACCAGTACTATGCTATTGGTTACTGTAACCTTATAGTATAGTTTCAAGTTGGCTATGTGATGCTATCAGCTTTGTACTTTTTGCTTAGGATTGCTTTGACTATTGATGTTCTTGTTTGGTTCCATATGAATTTTATTAATAGAATACTTTTTTCTAATTCTGTGAAAATGATGTTGGTAGTTTGATAAGAAAAGTGTTGAATCTATAGATTGCTTGGGACAATATAGCCTTTTTAACATTATTGATTCTTCCTATCCATGAGCATGTAATTTTTTTTCATTTGTTTGTGGAATCTATGATTTCTTTCAGCACTATTTTATAGTTTCTGTAGAGATCTTTCACCTTCTTTGTTAGGTGGATTCCTAGGTCTTTCATTATTTTTGTGGCAATTATGAATGGGATTGTGTCCTTGATTTGGCTCTCAGCTTAAACATTATTGGTGTATAGTAATATTACTGATTTTTGTATATTTATTTTATTTATCCTGAAACTTTACTAAATTGGTTTATTATTTCTAGGAACCTTTTGGTGGAATCTTTATGGTTTTGTAGGTATAGAATCATATTGTCAGCTAAAAAAGATAGTTTAACTTATTATTTTCCTATTTGAATATCTTCATTTCTTTCTCTTGCTTGATTGGTCTGGCTAGGACTTCTAGTACTATGGTGAATAGGAGTGGTGAGAGTGGGCATCCTTGTCTTGTTCTGGTCCTTACAAAGAATACTTTCAGTTTGTTTTGTCTCCTAGAGGTCAGACAGTACTGTCCTTATGTTAAGTGACAAAAAATGTCATTCAGCAATTAGTTCTTCTATTGTATTAACCAAAACTCCAAAACCAAATCAATGTTAAATCTACCTCTTCCCCAACCCCCAACTTGCTTTGGATTGGAAATCTGAAGTGGAAAACATTTGTGTGTGTGGCTTCTCCATCTATACTTTATTTTTTATTTCTCCCTTTTCCCTTCACTTGCTAGCTGTTCCTGACCCCTCCAAGGTTGGAGTTTGGAGAGGAAGCATGCTAAGACAAGAGGGAAGCTCTCAGTTAATTGGGTATCATGTCCACTTGCTGTGTTCTCTCTGGAGCCAGCTGATATTTAAAGATGATTCACTGTCTTGAAGTGTAATTTTCTGGGTTCTTTGTAGGACCATCATGGATACTTTGCTTGTGTGTATCTCTTGGACCTGGAAAATGAATTTTTATTTTTATTTTCTTTTTTGATGGAGTCTTGCTCTGTCACCAGGCTGGAGTACAGTGGTGTGATCTCGGCTGACTGTGATCTCGGCTGACTCTAATCTCCGCCTCCAGGGTTCAAGCGATTCCCCTGCCTCAGCCTCCTGAGTAGCTGGGACTACAGGCGCGCGTCACCATACCTGGCTAATTGTTTGTATTTTAGGAGAGACAGAGTTTTACCATGTTGGCTAGGATGGTCTTGATCTCCTGACCTCGTGATCTGCCCGCCTCAGCTTCCAAAAGTAGGGGGATTACAGGTGGGAGCCACCACACCCGGCCAAATTTCTATTCTTAATGATCACTTGTAACTCCTTCCTCAGCCCCTGGTAAATTGGTCTCTATTTCCATCTTCTTGCTTCTGGGGTTGTCCATGAAGGGCTCATATCAGTTCCAAAACACTGACACATTCCTTGCCCTGCCATAGTGTTGGAAAAGACAATCCTAATATAACCCCTCTAACCTGTGTGTATTGTCTTCTTTAACTTCCTCTGTAGGAAGTATGGTCCCAATCTTCTGAGACTACTTGAAATATTTGAGCTTGAAAGCTCTTTGAGTCTTCCCAAAAAAGCACTCATCATTAGGCTTGCTGTGTTAGAGATAGAACTGCTCTCTCACTACTCACATCTAAACTATTTCTTTTGAAAATTTTATATTGTAAATTTGTTTTACTTTAATGTCTGATACTTATTTTATTGGCACTCCAGTACAAATTGAAGAAACAATGCTTCACATTAATCTTAATATCCTCCTTTATAGCTTTTAAATTTATAAGAATTTTGGTGGGAGTGTGGATTGTATTGGTGATTGCACACAGTTACAGACATTTATGAAGCATATTTTATGTCTCCAGGCACTATGGAGGGTAACAAGAATACCAGTATAATTAAAACCAAATTCCCACAACATTGCTACTTTTATAATTAGGACAAAACAAATATCAAAATAATCTAAACCTGGAATATTGTTTTAACAATATTTAATGTAACCCCAGCACTTCGGGAGGCTGAGGCAGGTGGATCACCTGAGGTCAGGGGTTTGAGACCAGCCTGGCCAACATGGCAAAACCCCATCTCTACTAAAAATACTTAAAAAAAAAAAAAAAAAAGCCAGGCATGGTGGCACATGCCTGTAACCTCAGCTACTTTGGAGGCTGAGGCAGGAGAATCTCTTCAACCCTGGAGGCAGAGGTTGCAGTGAGCTGAGTACACACCACTGCATTCCAGACTGGGGAACAGAGTGAGACTCCATCTAAAACAAACAAACAACTCCTATCAGGACAAAAAATTGCAAAAAACTACCATCATAATTTTGTTTTTTCTGTTTCATTTAATAGCTATTTTCATACACTGATCCTCGTTTTGTAGGATTAGTGACCAAATAAATAAATAAGCTTTCTTTATACTCTATTGAGTCTGGACTAAAATATTCTTTAAAACTATTTACTAGACAAATTATTTGGAGAGAATATCATTGGTTTAAGAATGCAAAAGAGAAAAAAAAAGTGGTTGTCATTTTCAGACATGTTTAAGAGGTTTCAAAAGATCCAGTTTATAACATATAAAACATAATATCAGAAGCCCTGAAGGATTTTTTTTTATCTCACAATATGCTTCTGGAAGGCAGTGTAAAATTGTATAAAAAGAATTAAGGATATTTTGGTTATGGCAAAACTCACCAATTCTTTTAGCTCTGTAACTTTGGTTAGTTTACTATTCTGAATTATGGTTTCCTCATTTTTAAAATGATTATGCTGCAGCCTATTTTATGAAGATGTTTAGATGATAAAATATACAAAATATTTAACACCAAATAATATTAGTTCCCTTCCTTATCTGCTTATCTGATAGTGTTACTATCTCAAAATTAATTTTTTTCTGAATACTTGAAAGTTTTTTTTAGTTGACAAACACTTTAAGTCTTCAATGGTACTTTGGTGTTGTGACTGTATTTTAGATTATTTAATAAAACAGCCCATGGATTCCTAGCTGTCTTACTGAAATATTGTGGCCAGGAATACCTCGGCAAGAAGCTGGATGGGTACGAGGGAACAAGCGTTACTTTTCACACTTCAAGAAATTTATCGGGAAAATTAAAGCACTTCACTGGGGGTTGGCAATTTTATTGGGATCCGTATTATGTAAAAAATAAATGTATCAGTAAGATTGGAAAAATACTCACTATAAATGATTAAGGAAAGCACTTTTTTTTTTCTTTTTGACAACTTGATTGGGGATGGGGAAAGGGTGGAAAATGGCCCTACTTAAAAGTAAGCAAAGTATTGGCAGGCAGTGACTTTAAATTGCACATTAAACTAATCCAGGGCTATGCCTTAATAAAGGCAAGGGCTGGGAATTCTTATGGATTTTCTAGCTCATTGCTGGGACAACATAGAAAGGCAATAAATGTTCTATTACTTACACAAGCTGCTAGTTTTCAGAAAATTAGTCACCAGTGACCTTTTACCCTTCGTCTTGCTCTCCTTCTCAGTCACTGCACCTGAGCTGAATCAAATGCAGACCAGTCCACAGAGAAGTTTCTAGGCTAACCTCCTACAAATTGAAATAACTGCGTTTTGATATAATCAATAAAATGTGTCTATTAGAAAAAAATATAATACATTTATTTTACCAGATACAAAAAGCTCCATTCCCAAGTTGTTAAGTGTAATAAATAATATCTTATTTCAAAAAAACACATCTCACTTCAAACAAGTTGAATATTTACATGACATTCAGTTGAAAGTTTACTTTTACACAAACAAGAAAACCAGTCCATGACAATAACACGACATTTTTTTCTGTTAGCCCTTGCCTAAATGCAGGACCATTGGGGTGTGGGTAATGGTAGAAGAAGTGCAAGGTAGCAGAGGCTAGAGTCTCAGGGTTGTTAGTGAAGAGGAACAGAAAGGGAGAGAAGTTATGTGATTTGGGGGCACCCAGTCCCTATATTAAATTATATTGATTAGTTTTCTAGTTAGCAGGGAGACTTCCTTCTGACCCTATTTTCAGGGTCACTAGATCATAATGCAATCTCACGAAGAGGCTGGTATTCCTCCCCATATTGCTTTCTGAGGAAAGTATGGACCTGAAAATCGCCCATTTAAAGCTTTCTCTTTTTTTCCTCCTTTTGCTGGACTCTCCCTAACAAATGCATATATAAATTGCACATACAGTGTAATAACACATGTTGCAACGGACAGAAGATAAGATATAAAAATGGTCCCAACCTTTTGCCAAAAGGCAATTTTAGAAATTGAATCTCATAAACAGCATTTCATCTGAATCAGGAAAATAAAATGAAAATATCTGACAAACAGGTGGGCCTGCTATAAGATCTGGACCCTTTATTAGAGAAACCTTAATTTTGTGTTCAAGTATGGTTGAAGCATACAGCAAACACTAAATATTAAAGACATAGTAGGGGATATTTTTAGTTTATTCATGTGCATTTTCATCTTATACCAAACATGAATGATTAACTAGCAGACCAAACAATTATGTGTCTATGAATATTTATGGACCAAAAAAATACCCAGGGGATTTTTTAAGAAGATGGCATAATTTCAAGACTTTTTCAGCCTTTAAAATTTTACTTATATGAAACAACCTGGGGAAGCTGTCGTTTAAAAAGGCATTTACTGTAATATATAGAAAATTCAGAAAGACATATTTTGACATCATGGAGACAAAGCAAATTCGTTTTTTTCCTTTCAGCTATTGTACTGATGTAGGACTATCTTACTAGCAATCTGTACTAGCCATTTGACATGCAATTGTAGCCTTCCCCAAGGGCCTGTTGGTACTTTGGGATCTGTTTCCTTCCTTGCTATGCCTTTTTGTTTTCGTGTTTTATTTGACTAAAGGAAGCTTTCTTATCTTTAACCACTGACTTGCCTCTAATGTGCTAACCCAACCTTTTGGCTCTAGGCTGAAGTTGTGATTCACTCTCACTGCTCTCCTTCTTGCTTAGCATATACATATAAACACACTGTTTGATTGTTAATCTCATTTTCTCTCTACTTAGAGATCCTGGGCTGTTAACATCACTCCCTAAGGCCATTATCTTAAGTGAAATAACTCAGAAACAGAAAGTCAAATATCAAATATTCTTACTTGAAAATGAGAGCTAAATAACATGGACAGAAAGAGTAGGACACTCCAATAGGTGGCAGGATGGGAGTTGGTTGAGGGGTGAGGAATTACTTAATAGGCACAATGTATACTCTTTGGGACATGGTTATACTAAAACCCGAGACTACTACTAAGCAATATGTCCATGTGCTAAATCTGCACATGTGCCCCCTACATGTATACAAATTAAAAAACAAACAAGAAAACCACTCCATGAACCAAAATCTTCAGTTGAATCAATAGAAGTGCTATATCATATCATTTTAGAAATACTCTGCTTAAACTTATTAATTTTGGTAATTCTGTAATGTGTTAATATTAATAAGGTATATGAGGTGGAGATGTTGTTGAAAGAATAAATAATAGAATTGGTAGAACAATAAAAATGCAGAATCATAAAATAATTCCCCCAACCAAAAGCAAGACTCAACCAATTATACCCAAGTCCTCAAGAAGTATCCCAGAGCATACCCATTCTCTATGAGAGTGTCTGCTCTCACTGTCTCAATCTGTCAGAAACATCAAAGAAAGAGAGTGAATGAGCAATTTCTACTTTTTAAATTCCTTTCATATTACTGCCCCTAATGTTTTTTCACCCAAAGTGGCAACATATTCCCATCAACCTAATTTTCCTCCCATCAGACAGATTATACTAGGCCAAAACGCTCTAGAGTTGCAGGTGAAAACAACCCATTGGCTGTGACTTGAATAAATTTGATTTCTTGAGCCTCCCATAATCAGCAAAACAAATGCAAAGCTCCTACCAGGCAATGGGCTTTGTTCCTGCTGATAGTTACCTGCCCAGTGGAAACAAATGTCGAGACTATCCTAGGTATCAGTTGAGATTTTTGTGGAAAATAGAGGGAGAGCTCTAAGGAGAAAAAGGAGACAGTGGCAGAGATATTTTTAGGCTCCTTTCTCATGGAAAACCTGCAGTGGCTTGTTTCTATTCATATTACTTTGCTTATGAGTAAATATAAAGAGTTTGAAGCTCAGAGAGTGAATTTGCAGATATCATTTAGATCTTAATTTGATATTTATATCTTGGATTATGTAAAGAAGTCTGGTTTTCACAGAAAATTACATGTTTGCCATTCATTTATGATACTGCATTCATTATAATGTAATATTTCCTATGTTGTATGCTTTATATTGCTGTTGTATGTATGATATAATCATAATAAAAATAATTGTGAATGACTGTCTTGAACTGTTGTACTTCAGACAGACTAGCAGTGGTTAGAGACTCTTTAATTTGGATGTAAAACAATTTAAAACATATTAAGCAGTTTTACTTCATTTTGTTAATAAGGAAAACTAGAAAAGACAAAAATGCCATCATTTCTCACCAGTATTCTGATAAAATGATCTTATAATAATTTTTTTTATTGTACTTTAGGTTCTGGGGTACATCTGCAGATCATGCAGGATTGTTGCATAGGTACATACATGGCAATGTGTTTTGCTGCCTCCATCCCCCCATCACCTACATCTGGCATTTCTCCCCATGTTATCCCTCCCAACCTCCCCACCCCCACTGCTGTCCCTACCTTGGCACCCCCCAACAGACGCCAGTGTGTGATGCTGCCCTCCCTGTGTCCATGTGTTCTCACTGTTCAACACCCGCCTATGAATGAGAACATGTGGTGTTTGATTTTCTGTTCTTGTGTCAGTTTGCTGAGAATGATGGTTTCCAGATTCATCCATGTCCCTGCAAAGGACACAAACTCATCATTTTTAAGGCTGCATAGTATTTCATGGTGAATATTTGTCACACTTTCCTTGTCCAGTCTATTATCAATGGGCATTTGAGTTGGTTCCAGGTCTTTGCTATTGTAAACAGTGCTGCAATGAATATACATGTGCATGTGTCTTTATAACAGAATGATTTATAATCCTTTGGGTATATACCCAGTAATGGGATTGCTGGGTCAAATGGAGTTTCTATTTCTAGGTCCTTGAGGAATCGTCACACTGTCTTCCACAATGGTTGAACTAATTTACACTCCCACCAACAGTGTAAAAGTGTTCCTATTTCTCCACATCCTCTCCAGCATCAGTTGTCTCCAGATTTTTTAATGATCGCCATTCTAACTGGCATGAGATGGTATCTCAATGTGGTCTTGATTTGCATTTCTCTAATAATCAGTGATGATGAGCATTTTTCATATGTTTGTTGGCCTCATATGTGTCTTCTTTTGAAAAGTGTTCATATCCTTCACCCACTTTTGGATGGGTTTGCTTGTGTTTCTCTTGTTAATCTGTTTTAGTTTTGTAGTTTCTGCATATGAGCCCTTTGTCAGACGGGGAGATTGTGAAAATTTTTTTCCATTCTGTTGGTTACCGATTCACTCTAATGATTGTTTCTTTTGCTGTACAGAAGTTCTGGAGTTTAATTAGGTCCCATTTCCCTATTTGGGCTTCTGTTGCCAATGCTTTTGGTGTTTCAGTCATGAAGTTCTTGCCTATGCCTATGTCCTGAATGGTTTTGCCAAGGTTTATTTCTAGAGGTTTTATGGTGTTAGGTCTTATGTTTAAGTCTTTAATCCATCTGGAGTTAATTTTAGTGTAAGGTGACAGTTAGGGGTCCAGTTTCTGCTTTCTGCACACTGCTAGCCAGTTTTCCCAACACCATTTATTAAACAGGGAACCCTTTCCCCTTTGTTTGTTTTTGTCAGGTTTGTCAAAGATCGGATGGTTGTAGACATGTGGCCTCTAGAGTCTCTGTTATGATGGTTGTAGATGTGTGACCTCTAGGATCTCTGTTCTGTTCCATTGGTCTATATGTCTGTTTTGGTACCAGTACCATGCTGTTTTGATTACTGTAGCCTTGTAGTATAGTTTGAAGTCCGGCAGTGGGATGCCTCCGGCTTTGTTCTTTTTGCTTAGGATTGTCTTGGTTATGTGGGCTCTCTTTTGTTTCCATATGAAGTTTAAGGTGGTTTTTTCCAGTTCTGTGAAGAATGTCATTGGTTGCTTGATGGGGATAACATTGAATCTATAAATTATTTTGGGGGTATGGCCATTTTCACTATATTGAGTCTTCCTAACCATGAGCATGGAATGTTTCTCCATCTGTTTGTATCCTCTCTTACTTCTTTGAGCGGTGGTTTGTAGTTCTCAAAGAGGTCCTTTACCTCCTTTGTTAGTTGTATTCCTAGGTATTTTATTCTCTTGGTAGCAATTGTGAATGGGAGTTCGCTCTTGATTTGGCTCTCTGTTAGTCTGTTATTGATGTATAGAAATGCTTGTGATTTCTACACGTTGATTTTGTATCCTGAGACTTTGCTGAAGTTCCTTATCAGTTTAAGGAGATTTTGGGCTGAGATGATAGGGTCTTCTAAACATACAATCGTGTCATCTGCAAATAGAGACAATTTGACTTCCTCTTTTCCTAATTGAATACCCTTTATCTTTTTTCTTGCCTAATTGTTCTGGCTAGAACTTTCAATACTATATTGAATAGGAGTGGAGAGAGAGGGCATCCTTGTCTGGTGCCAGATTTCAAAGGGAATGCTTCCAGTTTTTGCCCATTCAGTATGATATTGGCTGTAGGTTTGTTGTAAATAGCTTTTATTGTTTTGAGATATTTCCCTTTGACACCTAGTTTATTGAGAGATTTTAGCATAAAGATCTGTTGAATTTTGTAGAAGCCCTTCTCTGCATCTATTGAGATAATCGTGTGGTTTTTGTCTTTGGTTCTGTTTATGTGGTGGATTATTTTTATAGACTTGCGTGTGGTGAACCAGCCTTGCATCCCAGGAATGAAGCCCACTTGATCGTGATGGATAAGCTTTTCAATGTGCCATTGCAATTGGTTTGCCAGTATTTTATTGAAGATTTTTGCATCTATGTTGCTCGTGGATATTGGCCTGAAGTTTTCTTTTCTTGTTGAGTCTGCCAGGTTTCGGTATCAGGATGATGTTGGTCTCATAAAATGATTTAGGAAGGATTCTGTCTTTTTGAATTGTTTGGAATAGCTTCAGAAGGAATGTTACCAGCTCCTCTTTGTATGCCTGGTAGAATTCAGCTATGAACCCTTCTGGACCTGGACTTTTTTCGTTGGTAGGCTGTTAATTGTTTCCTCAACTTCAGCTCTTGTTATTGGTCTATTCAAGGTTTCAAATTTTTCCTCGTTTAGGCTTGGGAGGGTGCAAGTGTCCAGGAATTTATCCATATCTTCCAGATCTACTGGTTTGTGTGCATAGAGTTGTTCGTAGTTTGCATTTCTGTGGAATCAGCAGTGATATCCCCTTTACCATTTTTTATTGCATCTATTTGATTATTCTCTCTTTTCTTTTTTATTAATCTGGATAGTGGTCTATTTTGTTGATCTTTTCAGAAAACCAGCTCCTTGATTTGTTGATTTTTTGAAGGGTTTTTTGTGTCTCTATCTCCTTCAGTTCTGCTCTGATCTTAGCTATTGCTTGTCTTCTGCTAGCTTTTGAGTTTATTTGATCTTACTCCTCTAGCTCTTTCAATTTTGATGATAGAGTGTCGATTTTAGATCTTTCCTTATTGCTCTGGTGGTCATTTATTGCTATAAATTTCCCTCTTGACACTGCTTTAAATGTGTCACAGAAATTCTGGGATGTTTTGTCTTTGTTCTTTAAATAAAGAAAATATTTATTTCTGCTTTCATTTCATTGTTTATCCTGTCAACATTCAAGAACCAGTTGTTCAGTTTCCAGGAAGCTGTGCAGTTCTGAGTTAGTTTCTGAATTCTGCGTTCTAATTTGATTGCACTGTGGTCTGAGAGACTGTTATGATTTCCCTCTTTTTGCATTTGCTGAGGAGTGAATTATTTCCAACTATGTGGTCAATTTTAGAGTAGATACAATGTGGTGCTGAGAAAAATGTATATTCTGTGGATTTTGGGTGGAGAGTTCTGTAGATGTCTATTAGGTCCACTTCGTCCAGATCTGAGTTCAATCCTGGATATACTTGTTACTTTTCTGTCTCGTTGATCTATCTAATCACAGTGTAGTGTTAAAGTCTCCCATTATTATTGTGTGGGAGTCTAAGTGTCTTTGTAGGTCTTTAAGAACTTGCTTTATGTATGTGGGTGCTCTTCTATTGTGTGAGTATATATTTAGGATCATTAGCTCTTCTTCATGCATTGATTCTTTTACCATTATGTAATGCCCTTCTTTGTCTCTCTTGATCTTTGTTGGTTTAAAGTCCATTTTATCAGAGATATTACAACTCCTGTTTTTTTTTTTTTTCTCTCCATTTGCTTGATAAATCTTCCCCCATCCTTTATTTTGTGCCTATGTGTGTCCTTCTATGTGAGATGGGTTTCCTGAATACAGCACACCAATGAGTCTTGACTTTTTATCCATTTTGCCAGTCTGTGTCTTTTAATTGAGGTGTTTATGCCATTTACATTTAAGGTTAATATTGTTATGTGTGAATTTGATCCTGCCATTTTGATGCTAGCTGAATGTTTTGCCCATTAGTTGATGCAATTTTTTTAATTACGTTGATGGTCTTTACCATTTGGTATGTTTTTGGAGTGGTTAGTACTGGTTTTTCCTTTCTTTTTTTAGTGCTTCTTTCAGGAGCTCTTGTAAGACAGGCCTGTGGTGATGAAATCGCTCAGCAATTGCTTTTCCATAAAGGATTTTCTTTCTCCTTTGCTTATGGAGTTTAATTTGGCTGGGTATGAAATTCTAGGTTAAAAGTTGTTTTCTTTAAGGATGTTGAATATTGGCCCTCAATCTCTTCTGGCTTGTAGGGTTTCTGCCAAGAGATCTGCTGTGAGTCTGATGGGCTTCCCTTTGTGGGTAACCTGACCTTTCTCTCTGGCTTCCCTTAGCATTTTTTCTTTCATTTCAACCTTGGTGAATCTGATGATTATATGCCTTGGGGTTGCTCTTCTTGAGGAATATCTTTGTGATGGTCTCTGTATTTCCTGTATTTGAATATTGCCCTGGCTTGCTAGGTTGGGGATGTTCTCCTGGATAATATCCTGAAGAGTGTTTTCCAGCTTGGATTCATTCTCTCTGTCACATTCACGTACACCTATCAAACGTAGATTAGATCTTTTCACATAATCTCGTATTTCTTGGAGGGTTTGTTCATTTCTTTTCACTCTTTTTTCTCTATTCTTGCCTTCTCATTTTATTTCATTGAGTTGATCATCAACCTCTGATATCCTTTCTTCTGCTTGGTTGATTCAGCTATTGAAACTGTGTATGCTTCATGAAGTTCTCGTGTTGTGTTTTTCAGCTCCACCAAGTTGTTTATATTCTTCTCTAAGCTGTTTATTGTGCTTAGCATCTCATCAACCTTTTTTTCTAGTTTCTTAATTTCTTTGCATTGGGTTAGCACAGGTTATTTTAGCTCTGAGAAGTTTGTTATTACCCACCTTCTGAAGCCTGTTTCTTTCATCAGATTCATTCTCCATTCATCTTTGATCCCAAGCTGGTGAGGAGTTGGGATCCCTTGGAGGAGGAGAGGCATTCTGGTTTTTGGTTTTTCCATCCTTTTTGCACTGGTTTCTTCCCATCTTAGTGGCTTTATCCACCTGTGGTGCTTGTGGTTGGTGACTTTCAGATGTGGTCTCTGAGTGGATGTCCTTTTTGTTGATGATGAAGTTATTTCTTTCTGTTTCTTAGTTTTCCATCTAACAATCAGGCCCCTCTGCTGCAGGACTGCTGGAGGTCCACTCCAGACTCTGCTTGCCTGGGGATCACCCACAGGGGCTGTGGAACAGTAAGGGTTGATGTCATTTCTTCTTCTGTTATCTTCGTCCCAGAAGGGTACCTGCCAGATGTCAGCCTGAGCTCTCCTTTATGAGGTGTCTCTTTGGGTATATAGGGGTCGGGGAGCTGCTTGAGGAGATAACCTGTGCCTTATAGGAGCTCAAGTACTGTGCTGGGAGCTCTGCTGTTTCATACAGAGCTGCTAGGCATGTACATTTAAGTCTACTGCAGTGGAACTCATAACCACCTCTTTTCCCAGGGGATCTGCCCTAGGAAGATTGGCTTTATTTATAAGTTCCTGTCAGGCTGCTGCCTTTTTTCATAGATGTCCTGCCTTGCATGGAATAGTCTAGTCACAGTCTGCCAGCAGAGGCATTGCTGAGCTGCCACAGGCTCTGCCCAACTGCTGTGTAAAGTGCCTTGGTAGTGGCAGACTGCCTTGGTAGTGGTTGTCGCCCTTTCCTCCACTAAGCGGGAAAGTCCTGGGTCCAACTGTGCTTGCTGTGAAACTCTCAATCCAGAGCATTTCAGATTGCTTGTTTTGTGGGGGTGGTACCCGCCGAGCCAGATCACCTAGCTCTGTATTTCTGCCCGCTCCCTTTCAGTTGAATGGGCAGCTCTGTCTCTCAGGATTTCCAGGCTCCAGTTGAAATGGCCACCCAGATTTGTATGAGTTTCTGTGCACCAACCCGGCACTGGCTGAAACTGCCATGCTGAAACCTCATGGCAGTTTTCGGCCTGGAAGTCTCCTGGTCTGTGGGCAGTGAAAATTTGTTTGGAAATGTGGTGGACACTCACCCTCTGCATTGTTCTTGCTGGAAACTGTACTCTGGAGCTATTCCTAATCAGCCATCTTGGATCCTCCTCCGATCTTATAATAATTATTAGGTGTTTTTGGAAATCAAATTTAACTATGTATAAATTAACATGGAAGTATCCCAAAAGTGTCTTATTGAAGTTAGTCCCCTTCAGGGTTTGGCTGGAATGGATGTCTTAGGTAGGGTGGACATTGTTGTTTAGTGTCTATATCACAACTTAAAATGACAGAATTAACTAGCCAGTTTGTTACACAGATCACCAGAATGTTTTAGAGGTCAAATCTGTTAACTAGAATATTAAAATGAAATACCCTAGATAATTTTAGTCACAGTTAACTTATACCAAAGAGGATAGTTTTAAATGAAACTGTATAAAAATGAATAAACTAGTATAAATTGATAAAATCATATTTGGTTGATTTCATTCAATAAGCAGTCATTTCCTGGGAAGCAATTATTATGTGTTAAATGCCACATAAAATGAGGGACATGAGATGTAAATAAGACCCCAACCCTTCCCTCTTGGAGCCCATAGTTTGACTTATCTAACTGGCCCAGAATATAGTATGTCTAACAACATTTAAGATGTATACATCAAAATTTCCTATAGAACGGCGACAGATGGCTGGGCATAGTGGCTCACGCCTTCCAAGCACTTTGGGAGACTGAGGCAGGTGGCTCACAAAGTCGAGTGTTGGAGAACAGCCTGGCCAATATGGTGAAACCCTGTCTCTGCTAAAAATTCAAACATTAGCCAGCTGTGGGGGCAGGTGCCTATAATCCCAGCTACTCAGGAGGCTGAGGCAGGAGAATTGCTTGAACCCAGGAGATGGAGATTGTAGTAAGCTAAGAGCACATGATTGCACTCCAGCCTGGGTGACAGAACAAGTCTCCATTTCAAAAAAAAAGAATGGTGACAGATTCATTTATTTCTTATTTTCATAAAACCATGTGATCAAATATATGCCCAGTTCTGCTGTAAGAAATAAACAACTATAGCTACTAAAATGTGAAAGAGATTTAGTACAGGGAATTGGGTACCCTTACAATTGCTGGAGGAGTGGGATTTTGCCAGGGTTCCAGAACACTACTGCCATTCTACAGTATGGGGAAGGTGGGGATCAGGGAGGCTGCCAAGGGAGCTGTTGTGTTCAAGAGTGTTTGGCCTTAGCTGCTTTCCAGGGTTCAGGAAGCTTCCGACATTCCTGCTCTAAATGCCTCTTAAACCCACTGAGCTGGGAATGGGCAAGGTGGCTTAATTTGTAATCTCCGCATTTTGGGAGACCGAGGTGGGAGAATCCCTTGAGCTCAGGAGTTTGAGATCATCCTGGGTAACATGGTGAAACCCCATCTCTACAAAACATTTTAAAAATTAGCTTGGCATGGTGGCATGCACCTGTAGTCTCAGTCTTGGGAGGCTTAGGTGAAAGGATCACTTGAGTCCAGAAGGTCAAGGCTGCAATGAACAGTTATTGCGCTGCTGCACTCCAGCCTACTACTGGGTGATACAGCAAGACCTGGTGTCAAAAAAAAAAAAAAAAAAAAAAAAAAAAAACCGATAGAGCTAATGACTAAAATTTAAATGCCCAGCAAAACAAAACAGAACAAACAAAACCGAACACAGTATCTTTAAAATCATAGTTATTAGCAGCACAAGAAAATGCAGCTGGAAGATGGTCCTTTTGTCTTCAAAATCTCACACAAGTGCAAACTTCGAATTGCTGAAATCAAAATTGAATCTTGAGTTTCATCTTTAAAGGAATCTGGTTTTCAGCCTTTCAGGTCTTGGATTCCCAAGTTGTCCCCCTGAAAATGAAAGGGATGGCATCCTATGCCAGCACAACTGCATCTGCCACAAACTAAGCCAGTAGTGACATTGTAAAAATTTTCCTCAAATCTTTTAATTAAAGTAGAAAAATATTAAATGTGTGTATATCCATGAGGCCTAAATTTACATTTTTCTTTTTTCCTTAAACTTTGTGTTCCCTTCACAATGAATCATTGCCACTAATTGTTTCCTCTGGGTCATGCATGTGCTTACTTCTGTCTGGAATGCCTGACATTCACCAAGCTTGGCTTACTTCAAGACCCTGTAGATAGATGTTCACTAGGGCGCCCATGCTCATCTAGGTCACATTATTTAACATTCTATGAATAAACTGACTTTTTAGCTTTTTACTTGTGTTTCCTTGGCATGATCATAAGCTCACTGAGAGCATAAAATGAGCCTTGTAGTCAGAGTAACTAATTTATTTCCTGCTATGTATTGTGCACAAACACAGGAATGAAGGAGTTCTTTTACATGTGATAATTTATTTTATTTTATGTAAATATCATTTTTATTACTAGACTCATTCGTGTAGGTATTTACTCTATGAACACTGATTAACAATCTGCTATGTGTAATGCGTGGCAGATTGTGTGTGGTCCTGGAGATATCCTAAATAGAAATTTAAACCATTCTCTAACCTAGATTTTCAAATGGTGTGTAAGAGTGTTTATTTCCCTTTACTTTTCCTTACATATTTTAACTGTCCTAGGATGTTATATAACAATTCCTTTAAAAGCCATCTCTTCATTTTTGTGTAATAGTTCAGATTTCATAAAAGAACCAGTTTTAAACTTTTATTAAAAAAAGTTCAAAACAGGAAAAGTATGAAACATATTTTAGTTCTAGTTCTTTTATTGATTTGCTGTGTGACCTTGAATAAATCACTTTGCATATCTCTATCCCTATTTCTTCATTTTGAACGTAAGCTTAATTTTAGATTTTATTGCTTACCTAACAGAAAACTCAAGCTGCTTGAAATCTTAACAGAAAGGATGATGAGAATAATAACTAGAAATGTGCTCTGAACTCTTTAGAGAAAATGAGTTGTATAGATCCAAGTTAGCATTTTAATTACATAAAACACAATATGGCATAGCATTGAAGAAAATCTCTTTGGACAGACAGCTGGGCTCAGAATTCTGCCCTGCTCTGGACATACTGGAAGACTTAAGGCACTGTACTTGACTTTTCAGTACCTCAGTTTCCTCATATTTAAAACTATTAGAATATTTTTAAAAATTTCTATTTCTATGAATTATTTCAAGTGCTTAATAAATACCATTATTTTGCACTTCATCTGAGTTGACTGCAAAAGCATCCTTCATGTAGGTGAAAAAAACACAAAATGGACTCGTAGAGACAAATACAGCTTCCAGTTGAAATATTAACCTACCTTAGTGTGTAGCATTTGGGTTTATAGAAGCATACCATAGTCTTCAAAATACGTTTTTAAAAAGACTAGCTGAAGGCGTAGATTTCCTTCAGACTATTATTATTAACACATCATATTGTATTTCCTAAGAAAGCAGCATTTTTCTTTTGCCTAGATTTCTTTAAGTCCTACTAAAATTTCTCACATTTCACTTCTGTAGCAATTTGTGTTGTTGCAATAAGGTACTTTTAAGAAAACATTTTGCACATAAGCATTTTCTAAAATCCAGATTCATACTCAGATCCAGAGGCTTAAAATAAAACTTGTGGATTAAATTTTCTCATATATCATCATCCTAATTGAAAGCAGCAGGTGTACTGGAGTCTTGTGTAGAAAACCACAAGCAGAAGATACAACACAGTTACAAAGTTACAAAGGTGACATTTGGGGGGCAGTGAGATAATGAAAATAATTTACAGTGAGATCTTTTCTTTATGATACCAAATATTGACATTGTTTGGCTATGTCCCCATGGAAATCTCATCTTGAATTGTAGTTCCCCTACTCCCTATGTGCTGTGGGAAAAACCAGGCTGAGATAATTGAACCATGTGGGTGGTTTCTCCCATCCTATTCTCATCATAGTGAGTGAGTTCTCATGAGATCTGATGATTTTATAAGGGGCTTCCCCCTTTTGCTGCACTTATTCTCTCTCTTGATGCCACGTGAAGAAGGATGTGTTTGCTACCCCTTCTGCCATGATTGTTAAGTTTCCTGAGACCTGCCCAGCCATATGGAAATATGATTCAATTAAATTTCTTTCTTTTATAAACTATCCAGTCTAGGGTATGTATTTATTAGGAGCATGAGAATAGGCTAATACAAATATACTGAATTTTTATGAGTTCCATGTTATAATGTTTGTCTTTGCTGTTTAATATTTCTATTTATGTAGAACTTGCAGGCAGATAAATATAAGAACAAATTGGCATGCAAAATAAAGTTAACAGTTTTAACAGTTAACGGTTAATATCGTAGTTTTTAGAGTAAAACTGTTATATGTTGTGCCTAATTATATGTTTTAAAAGGCTTATTTGTGGAGGGAAGAAGTCCTGTTTAGAAATAAAAGGCAACCACAGACTTGCCTAAGAAAGTAATCTTATGAAGTAAACATGAAATAGTTAAAAAAGAAAAAAAAATAACAGTTTTCTTTTTCTTTTTTTTAAATTGCACTTTAAGTTCTGGGGTACATGTGCAAATCATGCAGAATTGTTCCATAGGTACATACTGGGCAATGTGGTTTGCTGCCTTCATCCCTCCATTTCCTCTATCTGGTATTTCTCCCCTCGTTATCCCTCCCCATCCCCTGCTGTCCCTCCTCTAGCCCCTCCCCACCCCGCAACTGACTGCAGTGTGTAATGCTCCCCTCCCTGTGCCCACATGTTCTAATTGTTCGACACCTGCCTATGAGTGATAACATGCGGTGTTTGGTTTTCTGTTTTCGTGTCAGTTTACTGAGAATGATGGTTTCCAGATCCATCCATGTCCCTATGAAGGACACAAACTCATCATTTTTTATGGCTGCATAGTATTCCAGGATGTATAGTGCCACTTTTTCTTTATCCAGTCTATTGTTGATGGACATTGGGTTCGTTCCAGGTCTTTGATATTGTAAACAGTGCCACAATGAATATACGTGTGCATGTGTCTTTATAATAGAACAATTTATAATTCTTTGGGTATATGCCCAGTAATGGGACTGCTGGGTCAAATGGAATTTCTATTTCTAGGTCCTTGAGGAATTGTCACACTGTCTTCCACAATGGTTACACTAATTTGCACTCCCACCAACATTGTAAAAGTGTTCCTATTTCTCCACATCCTCTACAGCATCTGTTGTCTACAGAACAGTTTTCTTTTAGTTCCCAATTAAATCATTAGAAAAATTGGGTGCTTACAAATTAAGGTGATTTGACAGAGTAATTTCAGGCCAATCAAATTGAATGATAAAATATGACATGTATTTTATGTATTTTTAGTTTTATTTTTCTATTCTTCAATTTTGTAGTAAATACCTTTTATCAATTGTATTGTATAAAAGCATAGTCTGCA
This sequence comes from Cebus imitator, assembly GCF_001604975.1. NCBI lineage: Eukaryota > Metazoa > Chordata > Mammalia > Primates > Cebidae > Cebus > Cebus imitator. The sequence goes on from NW_016107332.1 coordinate 5,091,979, forward strand.
ATATACTGGAATAAAAATATACATACATATATAAGTTCCTGATCTTTCCCCTCACTGTGAGAAGCACTATTCTAATTTATTCTCTGCAGTGTCCCTATTAGGCATACAGAAAGATTCTACCACCCAATTCACATACGTACTCATCTCTGAGGGATATACACAATGTAGTAAGGAATCTACCACCAAACTCACATACATACATCTCTGAGGGATTACATAATGTAGTTAAAATAACAGAGCAAGAAAATGTTGGAATGAAATTCTAAGCTTATTACCCCATGTTTTATGCTCTTTTTCTTACATCATACACTGTCAGAGAAAGTGATACCCCATGATAAAAATCAATTTACCTAAAAAGACTAATTTTACTTAGTTAAAAGCAATGTAGGGAGAAACATTCATAAGATCACATCATCTATCCATTTATTTATCTATTTATTTATCTGAAGACAGACTTCAAAAGAAAAATTTAAAGATTGGCTAAATACAGGAGAGAAGGAAACAAAGTTCAAAGTCGAAATATTTTATGAGAGTATAAGGAGGAAGAAGAAAAGGTAGAATATGCATGCCTTATATATGTGTGTGTACATATATACACATACATTAACATATATACATAAACATACATGTGTATATGTATATGTTCCTTAGACGATCTTCTAGATATGACTTAGATGATCTTCTAAAGATCACATACATACATATAAGGTATATCCCATTTTTTATATGTAAATGTGTAATACATTTATACATTTTTAGTTTTCTTTTTCTATGTGCAATATATATACATATAAAAGGTGGAATATAGATATATATGTTTTGTATATACACATATACATATCTACCTACATATACTTTAGTGTGCATATTATATAAATATATAATATATACACACATACTTACATAAAATACACTTACATACCACACATATACATATGTGTAATGAGTAAAAATAGTTTTTAAACATAAAGAAGAAATATAAAATTGACATGACCAATTTTTGAGCCTTTATTTTAATGATCATCAATTAAAAATCAGCATGGCAATGAAGTGCTGAATATAGATATTGAATTCTTCTGTATTGGATTGCCCCAGTTTGGGATCAAGATTGCAATCCTACCAGGGTGGTGTGAAAGATTTTCCTGTTTATAACAAGTTGTTGCATGGAGTGAGCTGGGGCTTTTTATTTGAGAAGGAGTATAAAGTTTAGGGACATTCTGGGGTTCAGTACTCATTAGGAGATGTTTCTCTTTTGGCCTCTTAGATGACTTAGATGATCTTCTATTAAAGATTTTGTTGATGCATCTACCTGGGAAACTTTGCCCATAGTAGAGACAGAAATGTTCAGCATCTAAGAAAACCTGATCAAGAAGATCAGGGGTCAGCAGCTTGAACATTGTTCATTTATGTGTACAAAATGCTACCAGTGCTAATGCTGGCTAGGGTGGGTATCTGAGGAAATACATAAAATAAAATTAGAAATAACTAGAAGAATGAAGCTGTCTTTCTTTAAAAAAAAAAAAAGCCTTGATTTTAAAAAAGAGTTTGTAGCTTTAGCAATATTGATGCTTCCTTGAAGTTGCCCTCAGTAATATAGCTTTGTAGCTAAGCCAATATTTAGGGATCTCATTCTGAGGGAAATTTGGATTTAATTCTCAATGATCTGGTGAGAAGTTTGCATAAAGTTACTTATAGACAGTGATGAGAATCAATTAATTTAGTGATAAGGTTGGTATCTGCAAACTAGTAAAATAAATTTAGTTTTGTTTCTCAACATGTCAATTTTCCTGACTGGAGGAACATCTTTTGTCCAATCAATGATTTCTTTGTTGGTAAATAAGGCACTATGACTCTCCAGTGGCAGCTGTCTTGAATTTCTCACATACTTTAGGCACCTAGAGTTTCTAATTAGCCTGTTTTAAACAACACTAGTGGTATAGAATTTATCAAATCAAATAGCCATTTCATTTCTTCAACTGACATTTATTTTAAAACATACTACCTTTTTATCTAATGTGATAACCTCATTAAAGCTTTTCATTTACTGTACAAAATGCCAAAAATATCAAAACAGAATATTAAATTTATTGTCATTTTAAGTATATATTTATTTTTCAAGAAAATAAAATTACTCACTAAAACATTTTCTCACTCACTATTAGGAATATCATTATATCTTTGTTTTCCCAATTGGTGCTTAAAACTCGGAAAGGGTGAAATACATATACTTCTTTCATTAGTCAGATATTTGTGACTTAAAGACTGTACCTAAGGATTGTGTTAATGCTTCCTTCACCCAGGTGACCTGAACCTTTTAGTAAATTCTGTCCCAATATTAGTTTTCATAAGTCAGGAAACATTTTCCATATGTCATGAAGCATTATCCAAAGGGAGTTTACAGTCACAGTGTTCATACTTTATCACAGTCATATTGACTGAAATGAAAGCTCTTCTCAGTGATAGCACCCATCTGAGAGGTCAGACAAAAGCATTTTTGGCACACTATTGTTCTCTCATTGGGCCAGCCGCCTCCTTGGACTGAAATTGTTTCACAATCTTTACTAAAATTATTATAAAAGAACAGCTGCAAAAATAAAGAAGCTTATTTAGTGTCATCAAAGAAAAATTATCTGTCCTAGAGCAAGATAATGCAATTTGACCGCCAAAATGAACAGCTAGAAATAAGCAAAGGCACTAAAAATTGCTGAGGACCACAGAAGTGCATTACTTCCAATAAACTTAAAAAGCAGCAAAGAAAGAAAAAAGAACAGAGATTTGGGAGGCCAAGGAGAGTGGATCACTTGAGATCCGGAGATGGAGACCAGCCTGGCTAACATAGTGAAATCCTGTTTCTACAA
>NW_016107332.1:5095011-5100704 GCF_001604975.1 Cebus imitator
AAAAAAAAAAAAAAAGAAATGTCAAAACTAGAAAACTATTAGTAAGTTGGAAGAGAAACGCTGCTATAGGAAATTATAAAAGCATAGCGATGAAGGTAAAAGTAAAATGAAATAAATTATGTAAGGCTTAAGTAATTAGAATATAAATCAAGATTGTATAATTTCTGCTGTGTTCTTATACATTAAACAAAGTATGTTTACACATTTAATAAGTAAAACTACAGGGAAATCAGTTATTATGTGTTTAGAATTTTTAGCCCTAAATCATCATAAGCATTTATAGAATATGATTGGCAAGAACCAATTTACATGGGCATTATCTTTGACTAGTGAGACCATTCAATAGACATGAAGTTTGTCTATAAAAAATTATTATCTATAGTGCCTTTGGTATTGTTATAAAATAATTTGACATCATTACTACATCAATTTGAATATTAGCACTCAAAACGAGATTAGTAAAATAGATTAATTAGATCAAACATGATTTGATAAGTTTTAATCAGGAAATAACACATTTAATAGCAAATGTATATATTAGGAAGAAATGTATCCTGTTTAACAAACAGCTATAAATAGAAAATAATTACATTCCAGATTTTTATGTTAAACTATAGAATAAATTATTTTTAGAATGTATGCATTCCATGTGTAATATCCAGCATACTATGATTTCTTAAATGTAACTCTTTTCGTTATACTGCTTGCATAAGCAAAATAGTGTTTCCTTCCCTGCCCTTCATTACTTCTGCTGTAGTTTAATGAACAAAATTCAGATAATGAAAATTGTTCTTGCCCATGGGGTTGTAAGCTAAGTAAAATTGAGGGTAATAAATTTATCTCTCCAGTCCTCTAGATTAGGAGTGCAAATTTGATTAGCAAAACATATACCTGACAATAAGTATATTAGGCTACCTTGAATGACAATAAATATTTTCCTTAGAGACTGGCTGAGAGGCCTGGTTAAGTTTCAAATAATATAAATTATAAATTAAAAGACTTGAAAAATACAACTTTTCAAAAAAATTTATTTATTTTACTTTAGGTGCATACTATATCTGGCATTTCTCCCCATGTTATCCCTCCCCACAGTCCCCTCCCTCCCCATCCCCCGCTGTCTCTTCCCTACCCCTCCAACTGCCCCCAGTGTGTGATGCTCCTCTCCCTGAGTCCCACGTGTTCTCGTTGTTCAACAGCCACCTATGAGTGATGACATATGGTGTTTGGCTTTCTGTTCTTGTGTCAGTTTGCTGAGAATGATGGTTTCCAGATTCATTCAAGTCCCTACAAAGGACACAAACTCATTGTTTTTAATGGCTGCATAGTATTCCATAGTGTATATGTACTACATTTTCTTTGTCCAGCCTATCATTGAAGGGCATTTGGGTTGGTTAAAGGTCTTTGCTATTGTAGAGAGGGCTGCAATGAACATATGTGTGCATGTGTCTTTATAGTAGAACAATCTATAGTTCTTTGGGTATATGCCCGGTAATGAGATTGCTGGGTCAAATGGAATTTCTATTTCTAGATCCTTGAGAAATAGCCACACTGTCTTCCACAATGGCTGAACTAGTTTACACTCCCACCCACTGTCTAAGAGTGTTCCTATTTCTCTACATCCTTTCCAGCATCTGTTGTCTCCAGATTTTTTAATGATCGCCATTTTAACTAGCATGAGATGATATCTCAGTGTGGTTTTGATTTGTGTTTCTCTAATGGCCAGTGATGATGAGCATTTTTTCATATGTTTCTTGGTCTCATATATGTCTTCTTTTCAAAAGTGTCTGTTCATATCCTTTGCTGATTTTTGAATGGGCTTGTTTCTTTCTTGTATATCTTAGTTCTTTGTAGATTCTGCATATTAGCCCTTTGTCAGATGCATAGATTGCAAAAATTTTTTCACATTCTGTTGTTTGCCAATTCACTCTAATGATGGTTTCTTTTGCTGTACTGAAGCTCTGGAGTTAAATTAGATCCCCTTTGTCTAACTTGGCTTTTATTGCCAATGCTTTTGGTGTTTTGGTCATGAAGTCCTTGCATATGCCTATGTCCTGGATGGTTTTGCCTATGTTTTCTTCTAGCGTTTTTATGGTGTTAGGTTTTATGTTTAAATCTTTGATCTATCTGGAGTTAATTTTAGTGTAAGGTGACAGTTAGGGGTCCAATTTCTGCTTTCTGCACATTGCTAGCCAGTTTTCCCAAAACCATTTATTAAACATGGAGTCCTTTCCCCATTGCTTGTTTTTACCAGGTTTGTCAAAGATCAGATGATTGTAAATGTGTGGTGTTTCTTCTGGGATCTCTGTTCTGTTCCATTGGTCTATGTCTCTGATTTGGTACCAGTACCATGCTGTTTTGATTACTGTAGCCTTGTAGTATAGTTTGAAGTCCAGCAGTGTGATGCCTCCGGCTTTGTTCTTTTTGCTTAAGATTGTCTTGGCTATGCGAGATCTTTTGTGATTCCATATGAAGTTTAAAGTGTTTTTTTCCAGTTCTGTGAAGAAGGTCACTGGTAGCTTGATGGGGATAGCATTGAATCTATAGATTACTTTGGGCAGTATGGCCATTTTCAAGATATTGATTCTTCCTAACCATGAGCATGGAATGTTTTTCCATCTGTTTGTGTCATCTCTTATTTTGTTGAGCTGTGGTTTGTAGCTCTCCTTGAAGAGGTCCTTTACATCCTTTGTTAGTTGTATTCCTAGGTATTTTATTCTCTTTGCAGCATTTGTGAATGGGGGTTCACTCTTGATTTGGTTCTCTGTTTATCTGTTATTGGTATATAGGAATGCTTGTCATTTCTGCACATTGATTTTATATTCTGAGACTTTGCTGAGTTGCTTATCAGTTTGAGAAGATTTTGGGCTGAGACGATGGGGTCTTCTAGATATACAATCATGTCATCTGCAAATAGGGACAGTTTGACTTCCTCTTTTCCTGATTGAATACCGTTTATTTCTTTTTCTTGATCTGGCTAGAACTTCCAATACTATGTTGAATAGGACTAGCGAGAGGGCATCCTTGTCTAGTGCCTGATTTCAAAGGGAATTCTTCCAGCTTTTGCCCATTCAGTATGATAATGGCTGTAGGTTTATCATTTTATGATACGTTCCATCAATACCTAGTTTATTGAGAGTTTCTAGCAAGAAGGGCTGCTGAATTTTATCGAAGGCCTTCTCTGCATCTGTTGAGATAATCATGTGGTTTTTGTCTTTGGTTCCATTTATGTGATGGATTACATTTATGGATTTGCATAGGTTGAACCAGCCTTGCATCCCTGGGATGAAGCCTACTTGGTTGTGAAGGATAAGCTTCTTGACATGGTGCTGCAATCTGTTTGCCAGTATTTTATTGAAGATTTTTGCATCTATGTTCATCATGAATATTGGCCTGAAGTTTTCTTTTTTAGTGGAGTCTCTGCCTGGTTTTGGTATCAGTATGATGTTTGTCTCGTAAAATGAGTTAGGGAGGATTCCCTCCTTTTGTATTGTTTGACACCGTGTCAGAAGGAATGGAACCAGCTTCTCTTTGTATGTCTGGTAGAATTCGGTTGTGAACCTATCTGGACCTGGACTTTTTTTGGTTAGTAGGCTATTGATAGCTTTCTCTACTTCACCCCTTGCTATTGGTCTATTCAGGGTTTCAACTTCCTTTTGGCTTAGTCTTGGTAGAGTACAAGTGTCTAGGAATTTATCCATTTCTTCCTGGTTTACTAGTTTATGTGCATAGAGCTATTTGCAGTAATCTCTGATGGTAGTTTGTATTTCTGTGAGATCAGTGGTGATATCCCCTTTATCTTTTTTAATGCATCTATTTGATTCTTCCCCCTTTTCTTTTTTATTAATATGGCTAGCAGTCTACTTTGTTGATCTTTTCAAAAAACCAGCTCCTGGATTTATTGATTTTTTTGAAGGGTTTTTTGTGTCTCTCTTTCCTTCAGTTCGGCTCTGATCTTAGTTATTTCTTGTCTTCTGCTAGCTTTTGAGTTTTTTTTTTTTTAATCTTCCTCCTCTAGCTCTTTCAATTTTGATGATAGAGTATCAATTTTAGATCTTTCCTTGTTTCTCATGTGAGCATTTATTGCTATAAATTTCCCTCTCGACACTGTTTTAAAAGTGTCCCAGAGATTCTGGTAAGTTGTGTCTTCATTCTGATTGGTTTCAAAGAAAGTCTTTATTTCTGCCTTCACTTCATTGTTTATCCAGTCGACACTCAGAAGCAAGTTGTTCAGTTTCCAAGTGGTTGTGCGGGTTTGAGTGTATTTCTTAATCCTGAGTTCTAGTCTGATTGTGCTGTGGCCCGATAGACTGTTTGTTATGATTTCCATTCTTTTGCATTTGCTGAGGAGGGATTTGCTTCCAATGATGTGGTCAGTTTTAGAGTAGGTGCAGTGTGATGCTGAGAAAAATATATATTCTGTGGATTTAGGGTGGAGTGTTCTGTGTATGTCTATTAGATCTGCTTGGTCCAGCTCTGCATTCAAGCCCTGGATATCCTTGTTAATTTTGTGTCTCGTTGATCTGTCTAATATTGACAGTGGAATGTTGAAGTCTCCCACTATTATTGTATGGGAATCTAAATCTCGTTTTAGGTCATTAAGAATTTGCTTTGTGTATCTGAGTGCTCCTGTGTTTGGTGTGTATATATTTAGGATAGTTAGCTCTTCTTGTTGGATTGATCCTTTTACCACTATGTAGTGTCCTTCTTTGTTAGTTTGAAGTCCATTTTATCAGAGACTAGGATTGCAACCCCTGCTTTCCTTTTTTCTCCATTTGCTTAGTAAACCTTCTTCCATCCCTTTGAGTCTATGTATGTCTTTTTATGTGAGATGGGTTTCCTGAATACAGCACACCAATGAGTTCTGACTTTTTATCCAGTTTGCCAGTCTGTGTCTTTTGATTGGAGCGTTTAGGCTGTTTACATTCAAAGTTACTATTGTTATGTGTGAATTTGATCCTGCCATTTTGTTACTGGCTGGTTTTCTTTCCCATTAGTTGACTCATTTTCTTCATTGCATTTTTGGTCTTTGCCCGCTGGTTTGCTTTTGCAGTGATTGGTACTTGCTCCTTTCCATGCTTAGTGTTTCTTTCAGGAGCTCTTGTAGGGAAGGTCTGGTGGTGACAAAATCTCTCAGTAATTGCTTGTCCATAAAGGATTTTTATTTCTCTTTCACTTACAAAGCTTAGTTTGGCTGGACATGAGATTCTAGGTTGAACATTCTTTTCTTAAAGGATGTTGAATATTAGCCCCCACTCTCTTCTGGTTTCTAGGGTTTCTGCCTAGAGATCCTCTGTGAGTCTGATTGGCTTCCCTCTGTGGGTGACCTGACCTTTCTCTCTGGCTGCCCTTAGCATTTTTTCCTTCATTTCAACCCTGGTTAATCTGAAAATTATGTGCCTTGGGGTTGCTCTTATTGAGGAGTATCTTTGTGGAGTTCTCTGTATTTCTTGAATTTGAAATTTGGACTGCCTTGCTAGGCTTAGGAAGTTCTCCTGGATAATATCTTCGAGCATGTTTTCCAGCTTGGATTCATTCTCCCCATCATATTCAGGTACACCGATCAAGCATATGTTAGGTCTTTTCACATAGTCCCATATTTGTTGGAGGCTTTGTTCATTTCTTTTCACTCTTTTTTCTCTTGTCTTGCCTTCTCTTTTTATTTCATTGAGTTGATCTTCAGTCTCTAATATCCT
>NW_016107332.1:5100719-5105226 GCF_001604975.1 Cebus imitator
CTTGATCGATTCAGCTATTAAAACTTGTGTTTGCTTCACGTAGTTCCTGTGCTGTGGTTTTCAACTCCATCAAGTTGTTTATGTTCTCCTCTAAGCTGGTTATTCTAGTTAGCATTTCTTCTAACCTTTCTTCAAAGTTTTTGGTTTCTTTGCATTGAGTTAGAATGTGTTCCTTTAGCTCAGAAAAGTTTGTTATTACCCACCTTCTGCAGCCTGTTTCTGTCAATTCGTCGCACTCCTTCTCAGTCATGATGTGATCCTGTGTTGTTGAGGAGTTGTGATCCTTTGAAGGAGAAGAGGTATTCTGGTCTTTGATGGTGTCATCTTTTTTGTGCTGGATTTGTCCCATCTTTGTGGGTTTACCTGGATGTGTCAGGGAGCTACTAGATGAAGTCCCTTGTCTGCCTGTGGAGGCACTATTGGGTTTCTAGGGACTCCTTCAGGTTACTAGGGAAGCTTCCTTTGTCTTTTTTGTTTATACTGGTAGACTAAGCCCACCTCTTCTGCTGACCTGTAGGTGCTGCTGGGTTGTCAAGAAAGCCGTCCTATTGCTACATAGGCTTCCTGTGTTTTTTGTTAAAACATGTAGCCCAGTCCCACCCCTCTAATGGTGGGTTATGCCCTTCCTCCACTGGTCTGGATCATTCAGGGTTCAGCTCAGACTGTGGCACTGGCTGTGCAACCCACTAGAGTCAGAGCTTCAGCCCTGGAGTTTGTGGGGGAGAGTAGGGACCCGACCAGCAGCACCCGGCCGTCTCCCCCTTTCAGCTTCCTCTCTCTCCAGCCATGGGGTAGGGGCTCGCCCAGCTGCTCCCACTTACAGCTCCCTCTCTCTCCATTCAGGGGGAGGGGCAATAGCTCGGTCTGAAGGTTCTCCCAGCCGCCTTTGGGGCTTATGCCTCTGTTTAGGTCTAGGTGCCAATCCAGGATACTGTCCTGGATTATTATTTAACTCCGTGCTTGTAATTCCCGGCACTTGACTGGCAAAAATCCCCTGTTCTGTGTATTGTTGAGGCTTTGGGGGAAGCGCTGTATCTGGACCAGAGTGCCAGAGAGGGGACCTCCGACTCGCTGGTCAGATGCACTTTCTGGGTGAAGTAACACCCCACCCCACCTCGGTCTGCCCTCAGTGGGCTTAGCTCACTGTGGGACCAGACCTGTTGAATTGCACCTGGTACCTTGGTTGGAGCTAGGAGATCTCTGGATTTCTGTCTCTCTCTCACTGGGTGTTGTGCACTGGATTTGTATCTATTCAGCCATCTTGGATTGACCCCCTTGAAGTTGTCCAGATTTTTTAATGATCGCCATTCTAACTGACATGAGATGATATCTCAATGTGGTTTTGATGTGCATTTCTCTAATGACCAGTGATGATGAGCATTTTTTCATGTTTGTTGGCCTCATAAATGTCTTCTTCTGAAAAGTGTTTATGTCCTTCACCCACTTTTGAATGGGTTTGTTTTTTTTCTTGTAAATCTGTTTTAGTCCTTTGAAAATTCTGCATATTAGCTCTTTGTCAGATGGGAAGATTGTGAAAATTTTTTCCCATTCTGTGGGTTGTTGGTTCACTCTAATGATTGTTTCTTTTGCTGTACAGAAGCTCTGGAGTTTAATTAGATCCCATTTGTCTATTTCGGCTTTTGTTGCCAATGCTTTTGGTGTTTTAGTCATGAAGTCCTTGCCTATGCCTATGTCCTGATTGGTTTTGCCTAGGTTTTCTTTTAGAGGTTTTATGGTGTTACGTTTTGTGTTTAAGTCTTTAATCCATCTGGAGTTAATTTTAGTGTAAGGTGTCAGGAAGGGGTCTAATTTCTGCTTTCTGCACCTGGCTAGCCAGTTTTCCCAACACCATTTATTAAACATTGAATCCTTTTTCCATGGTTTTTTTCAGGTTTGTCAAAAGATCCGATAGTTATAGATGTGGAATGCCACTTAATGGTTTATTTATTTTTTTTCTCAGCCTCAAATTCACCTTTTGTTTTAACTGCTCAGTGAGAATGAATCTGTCCCCTTTAATTATGCTTTCCATTTTCATCTGGCATGGAAGCTTTGTCAGTACAGACCACTGGAGAGTCATTGCAGGACTTAAAGCTTTTGTTTCCCAGATCTAATTTTCTTTCTCTATGCAGGGTTCTAGAACATGCTGGATTTTCTTCAACACTAGGTTCCTGCAGCACTTGCAGCTTCTTTAGTGCCTAGCTCCAGTGGTGCAGGTGCATATCAGCCAGCAGCACTCAGAAAACCAGTAGCATCTTCCAGCATTCCCTTGTGATTTTGTATGTTTTTATTTTCACAGTGCCTAAGGTAAAGACAACTTGTGAGCAGCTTTCCTCAATACACCAGAGGGAGGATTTCCTGCAATTTCCGCCATCATGGCACCGCAAGACTTCTCTGTCACCCAGCGAGTATAACTGTGCTGACAGGTCTGAACTGAACTCTGAGAGGCAAGCCAGGGGTCCGGGATGGGGGGAGATTTTTTGGATGTTCCATCTCAGCTGCTTCTTACTACTAATTCAGTAATTTTTGAGTTCCCTTTTATTAATATTAACCAATTCCTTGTGCTTCAATCCCCTGTTATATTAATAGATAATAATTCTTTATATTGAGCTTTCCTGTTATTACCTTCTGTTTTATCTGTCTTGGTTGGCCCCAAACTGATACCGCTTCCAATTAGTTGGCTATTAAGAAAAGGCTTCCAGCTGCTGTGTTAAGCAAATTTTCACTAAGTATTTACTGTATATTTGTGTAATATATATTATATTTGCTAGGATGGGGTCTACATTCATAGCAAGCAGTATGAATGTAGAACCATTCCTAGCCCTCAACAAATTTAAACCCTACTTACATAGGTAGAATGTAAACAGTACATTATAATACATTCTGTTATGTTCTGGTAGAGGCATAGCACATACTGAATTGAAAGGAGAAATGACAGGATGATAGAAACTGGAAGGTTATATCCTCAATCATATGGAAAGACATTCTACTTCTGAATAGGTATATGCACTATGAATAAAATCAAACAGAGAACGTTTCAGAAAAACAAAACAAGAAAATATTTTGTGGGCATCAAAACATTTGCTGATGGTATGAGATCTTTCAAGCATGATGAGCTTTCCGGGACTAAGGGTATTTAAGCAGAGATCTAGTAGTCATCCTATAGTTTTAACTTTGAGTCAAATGATTTTCAATGCATTATTCAACCTTTTGCTTCTATGGCTATAAAACTAAATTATAGTTACTTTATCACAGCATATCTGCTTTATTTTTCCTATGTACCACTGCCCACCCAGTTTTATTTTATTCTTCCTTTATAATAATTATAAAACTAAAGAGTTTATTGTCAATTTCTTCTTAAACCTTGTTCCACATGTAGAATTAGAATTTCCTATGACAGATGTTATTCAAGTCAGTCTCCTAATTTCTTTATAATTTCTTGTCCTACATCTGACACTGATTCTTTCACTTCCATATTAATAGTAAACAAACTATAATTGTTCCATTCATTTTATGCTAAAAAATCTTCTGAAATAATAACACATTCCATACTTTTCTTTTGTATATCTCTGTGTCAGGTCTTCCTATGCTCTGTAACAAAGCATCCAATTTTTCAGTGGCTTCTAATAATTTGTTTATATTATTTTAGTGGTTACACTTGAGATTATACTATACATTTCTAACAACAGCATAATATAAATTATTTTCTCATTACCTAAATAGAAATACTTGAGTCTTAGAAACATTTAAGTGTTCTCTTCTACCATTTACATTTTTGTTGTCATACATTGTAGAAAAACACAAATTGAGGAATTGTGTTTTGGTGAAAACCTTCTGTACTCCTACTTTTGCTCAATTGTAGGTTCTGAGCTATCCTTGTGTCTCAAATCAGGATAGTATCAATACCTAAGTTACTCTTGAAATACAGAGCTGTCTCACTTGCCAGTGATAGTTCCAAAGACTGTACACTTTAACGTATTAATTATTTGATATAAATCTCAGGGAAATCTGAAATTCTCTGAGAGAGACTCTAGATTGGACTGAGTCTTTTAAAACTTTCTATTTTCATTACAAGAAGAAAGTTAGTTAGTGTCTAGAAAATGCCATTATGAACCCACGTGTAGAGGAAAAAGCAGATGATGAAACCCTTGGGAAACTACCATTGGAGTATGATCTTGTATATATATGCAGTTAAAACCAAGATGCTCCAATAAATAAAATGTTTACACAATACTTTATGAAAAGCTATCTGTATTCTTAATATAGGCTTCTCTGTCATCCCCCCACTCACGTTATCCTAGATTAGGTGAGCCCATGGTTCTTAACCATGGCAAGTGCAGATCCATGCAACAGTAATCAGATCTAGAATTTCTTGCTATCTGTAACCCTAACTGCATCCCTCAAGGTTGCCCATGGTTTAGAAATATTAAAATGTGTGTCTATCTGCTTTGCTTTTTTTTTTTTTTTTTTTTTTTTTTTTTTTTTTTTTTTTTTTTTTTTTTTTTTTTTT
>NW_016107332.1:5105541-5114373 GCF_001604975.1 Cebus imitator
CCTTCCTCTCAGATATAAAGTTAAGCTGCTGTATAAGTATAAGCGGTTACTGAAATGAATGAATGAATATTCCTTAAGTTCTAGGAATTGTGTTAGGCACAGTTATATATTATTTCAGCTAAACTCGGCTTAATATGCAAACCAGATATTATAAACAAACTAAGACAGTGGCAAAACCAGAATCTGAACACAAATCTCTGTTGACCCCACATTCATAGCCAGGCCACTTCATTAGCTGGCCTTTCTATTTTGATTTGGGATTGTTATAGAAAAAAACTGTTAAAAGATCATGGTATATGTCTTGGTATGAAGTTTAAAATTTTATGCTAGACTTGTTAATTTTTAGGAATGGAGTATAGCAAACAGAATGGATGTCATCAAGCATAGTTTGTGTAAAGTGAGTCTAATTTTTTCCTAGGAATGGTAGCATATGTTTTGTTTCTCAGTGAAATTATTGACCATGCTCTCTTCTGAGTCAGAGATGTATTCTAAGACGTATAAATTTTTTTTTTTTTTGTAAACTTCTAGCAAGAAGAATTAGCTGTGCTCTCTTCATCTGATAGTCTGATAGCATTGTCTGTGGGATATTTTTATGGGGCAGATGTGGGTATTTTGCTTCTTCTAATAGGTTATGCCCCAAGCAACTGTAATTCTTTTCCCAATTCTCCTAACAGTGATTTCTCAAGACATAAAATATATTAATTGTTAAAGCTGTCATTTGCTCCACATTGCCTTTGGCATACAAAGCGACAGAGAATATACATTAAAGAGCATCTAAATGTGTGTTCAAGTTGGAAACTCCTAATCCTTAACCATTAAGGAAAATTGAAGTGATTTACTGGGGCACAGATCACCACCTTAGGAACACACCGGTGAGTGAAAGATTGAGGATTATATCATAAAAAATGGGAGAGGTAAACTAACAGTTTTCAGAAAAGAATCCTGGGGCAAATTTGAGAAATGATTAAAGAGCAGCACTGCTAATGGCTTTAAAGCTTTTGATAAATTAATAAGAATGACCCAGGTTAACCCATAAATTAGCTAAGTCAACGATCAATGTTTTTCATGGGAGCAACACATAGCCAGAAAACAAAATTTAAGTTTTGATTTGTAGGCCCATTTCTGTATGTTCAAAATGGATTTGACATAAAATTATCTTCCTGATACACTTCACATTTCTTCTCTATACTTCTAACAAATGTTGCTATGCATTTTATAATCATCCATTCTCTCTGAATATGTTTTATTTCTTAGCATAATATTTCAGGCATACTCCTATATAATGTACATTTATTTTTCCTTTACACTATATATACCTTGTGGTGTAATCTAAATAGAAGACTCATAGTAAATACTTCCAAAATGTTAATACTACTTCGAATTTCTTGATACTTTCTTATAATACAATTCCTAACCAACTCCAATCCATTATAAATAAGGCATAATAAAATATATATTTATATGCAAATAAATATATAGATTAAAACTAAACATGTTACCTTCACTTTGGAGTATTTTTAGAGATTTTAAAACATAATTATGCAGTGAAATCTTGTTTAAAATCACTGGTCATTTGCGATTAGAAACTGGGTTTCTGATTGTTTAAGAAAGTTAAGCAGTAGTATCTCTTTTCTGTGGTTCGACAAGTCTCTTCAGAAATTCAAAATATTGTGTAAAGGATATAAATTTGGTCATATAGTATAAACTAGTATTCCCAAAAGAAGAATTAAATTAGAAAATTCTTTCTGAATCTACTGATCATGGTAAGTCCAAAATATGATGTGCTAATCTTGTTCATTTTCTTGCATTGTTGAGATTCACTTAATTTTCTGTCATCTATACTTATTCAAATTCAAGGGAACTTTTTTGTTGTTGTTTAGATTGCCATTATATTTATGAGCAGTAGGTTAATGATATTTATATTTGAACATAGAATTCCTTGAATTTTTATTATTTCTTGATAATATTTATTCAGTAGTAAATTGGCTTCCTTAAAAGAAAAATTTGAGTATGAGCTATATAAACAGGAATGTTATGAACACTTCTTGTTATCAAATCTCTGAGGATAATAAGTTAGTATGCCTATTTTATTATAAATTAAGCAAAATAATTCAAGTTAATTAATGAAAGAAAATAGAGTCCATATTTTCACGTAATAAAAATGAAATTCCCAATTAAACTTGAAAAAGTTAGGTTGCTTTAGAATACTATAGCATTAGGCATATAGAGATTTGCTTGAAACCTGGGAGCATTATTGCTGTACATCCTCTGATTGTGACACATACAGTGATATCAGGTTGAAACTAACACAAAATTGATCAATTGTGGAGATTGTTCATGAAAATGTTCAGTACATATAAATATTTGGTGAGCTAAAACATATTTTATTTCTAGAACTAATTTAAATAATGTAAAATAGCATTTCATTGGCTATATATTACACAATTAAAATAATATTTCAAAAGCAAAAGAATTAGGGAGAGAATGAAATATGAAATAAGAGCCTTTAAATATTCTAAAGTAAAGCATTTCTGTATGAAACTAACCTTCCAGTATCAATCATCTTCTGTGTGTGGCCTAAGGTTTCAGATTCCATTAATTTGAAAGAACATCAGTCTACTGAACAGGGAAAGCATTTACAATGGAGAGAGATGTTTTTTCAGAATCAGGATATAAACCCTCTTTTGACAATCTGAAGTGTGATTTTTCCCAGAGGAAATCCATTTCAAATCAACAGTGACTACTCATTTTAATTAGTTGCTGGCAGTTTTGTAAATTAAATTCCCTCTTCTGAAGTCAAAATTCCAGAAAGAGAATGCTTTTTCATTTTGCTAATTGCTAAATGAGTTTCTAGGACAAGGTGGAATGAAGGAATGGGTTTCTAATCAGTAGGTAGCTCTTAGAAGGCACATAACTGTGACCGTTGAGTAGTTTCTTAGTAGGGCTAGAATGTTACCCTATTGACCGTACATGCATGCAGTTCTCTCTCAACCCATACTAACTGATTCAGTTACATTAAAGACAATTATTTTTTTCCCTTCAGTCATATGCCTTCATGATTCTGGACATATGTGACATTATTTGAAATAAATGTATGATCTAATAACACAATACAAGACCTGATGTTTTAAAGTATAGCATTCTAATCTCATTTGTGATATTTACTCTCTCAGTGGCCTAAGACAAAAACCTTTGTCTAGGTTTCAGAGACATATGAAAGTGCATGTAAATGTAGAAATCACACACACCCTTAAAAGCCTCTGTACCTCAATCAAAGGAAAATACTTGCTTGAGATTCAATTCACATCTTTAAGAAAACATAGAACTGGTTTCTCTATGCAAGTAAAATTTTTGAGGGCTTCTTCCTACCTGATCATCTGCAATCCTTGGAAGTGGCTTTAGACAACTCTCCAAAGGATTCTCAAGGAGAGACTGACCCCTGGAGGCAGACAGAACTCTCTTTTGTCCAGACGTGGCTTTCATAATTCCCAGATATCAGGTAAAGAACTCTGACAAGAGGGAATGAGATCTGTGGGAAATTCCAATGTGTACCTCACTTGCCTCCCTATATTTTCTCTCCACATTCTCTAAAATATTTGAAGATAATGTAATAAAATAATAAGTGGTAAAATCCAAATGTTTTTGGAATCGTATGCCACTGGACCATAAACTCCATGACGGCAGAAATTTGTTCTATTTATCTTTATAACCTCATTTGTTGGTGAAGGACCTTGGACTTAGCACTAAAGTTTGTGGAAGTATTAAATGAACAATTTAATAAACTCGTCTAATTCCTTTATTTTACAAAGATTAACAAGGTTCTATACTTAGCAGACAACATGAATGTTGGCTGAACATCCACCAAAAGCAATATGGGCAGGATGAAAGTTTAAAAACTTTCAGCCTGAGAGGAGAGTCAGAAGCAGCCCATGGAACAGAGAGTAGCTATAGTTATTTTATGTCAGCCCTCAATCACTGTCCACTATGTTTCTATCTATCTTTGGAATGGCTTTGATGATTCTTTTCAGAAGCAATCCATAAATTTCATTGGTTTCATATCAACAAAAACAGGGAAGGGGTAAGGGGAGGTACCACTTCACTGCATGGCTCATAAGCTTTAGACCAAACAAAGCCATGATGAGAACACTTTAGCTTCTCCAAGATTACTCCCCATTGACCAATGACTCAAGCTAATCTAAGATATTGAGTATTGTTAACCAACATTACCTGTGTAAGTCATGGTTTAAATGTTATTTGATCAGTTACTTAAATCTTAATACTAATAAATGAATCATGTAAGAGAGATTTTGCTTGTAAAAAGAACAGAAAGTTGTTATTGTAGTTTTGATTACTAAATACTTGTCAAGCCTTTAGCAAAGCAAAGGTAGAATGTTTCCCCCAATCATTCAATATATGGTATCTCCCTATAAGGATAAATTTAGTAAATAAACAATATTTTTAATTAATTAATTTACTTATTTATTTTTGGCTTTAACACCATTTGAAATTGTGGGTAGGGCTCTATATTTGTCTTTGCTGCTTAAGATCTCTTATGAGCTCGTGGGGGTGCCCATGTGTTTAGTGTTACAGCATTTAAAAAAATGAATCGATAAGACTTCATAAACTTCATTATCTTATTAGAACCAATCATGCCTTCTCTCCATTTAAGTTATGCTCATATGCTCTATGGAGTAGTCTTTAAGTTGAGAAAAACTCAGCTGCAAATCTAAGCTAAACTTCTCATCTTTCTTGCCCTGGAAATACGTAAATCTATCTTTTTACATACCTCTAAATTCTTGCTTCAAACCCTTAACTTCTCAAATCTCCTCAACTCTTACTTTCTCTGTTCACATAATTGGAAATTAGTCTACATTGTCACATTCATTTCTTCTCTTTCTTGAGAAAAAGCTTATTTTCTGATTATAAAAGTAATTTTATCCTCCAAGTATAAAACAAAGACAATTATAAAGAAAAAATAATTCCTAATTCTATTACTAAAAAAACTACTGTTAACGTTTTATGTATTTTATTATTGGATTTAATATTGAGCCTATATATTTCTTTTCACCATTTGTTTTTCTCGCATAATATAATATTTTCCCCTTATCCATGGGATATGTTTTAAGACTCCTAGTGGATGTCTGATGCCACAGACATAATCACACATAAGAAACACTCCTCGGCAAATCCACAAGAACTGAAATCATAACAACCACTCAATTGAGCCACAGAACAATCAAATTAAAGGTCAACACTAAGAAATTCACTCAGAACCATACAATTACATGGAAATTGAATAACTTGCTCCTGAATGACTTTTGGGTAAATAATGAAATTAAGGCAAAAATCAAGCTCTTTGGAGCTAATGAGAACAAAGATAAAACATACCAGAATCTCTGGAATACAGATAAGTCATTGTTAAGAGGGAAATTTATAGCACTAAATGTCTACATCAAGTTAGAAAGATCTCAGTTTAACAATGTAACGTCACAACTAAAGGGGCTAGAGAACCAAGAGAAAAAAAATCAACTCTAAAGCTAGAAGACAAGAAATAACCATGATCAGAGCTGAACTGAAAATTGAGTCACGAAAAAACATTCAAAAGGTAAGTAAACCCAGGAGTTGGGTTTTTGAAAGAAATAATAAAATATATAGGTCAGGTGCAGTGGCTCACATCTGTATCTCAGCACATTGGGAGGCCAAGGCAGGCAGATCACCTGAGGTCAGGAGTTCAAGACTAGCCAGGCCAACATGGTGAAACCCTGCCTCTATTGAAAATACAAAAATCAGTCAGTTGTGGTGGTGGATGCCTGTAATACCAGCTACTTGGGAAGCTGAGGCAGGAGAATTGCCCGAACCTGGAAGGTGGAGGTGGCAATGAGCTGAGATTGTGTCACTGCACTCCAGCCTGGGCAACAGAGTAAGACTCTTTCCCAAAAAGCTAAGCTAAACTAAACTAAAATATTTAGACTGCAAGCTAGACTAATAAATAAGAGAAAAGAAGATCTAAATAAACAAAATTAAAAATGATGAAAAGGATGTTACCCATGACCCCACAGAAATAAAAATAACCATCAGAAACTACTATGAACAATTTTATGTACACCAACTAAAAAACCTAGAAGAAATGGATACATTTCTGTACACATACACCCTCTCAAGACTGAGCCAGGAAGAAATTGAATCCCTGAGTCGACTAATAATGAGCCCCAAAATTAAATCAGAAAAAAATGGCCTACCAAAAATAGCCCAGGAACGGACATATTCACAGCCAAATTCTACTGATAAGCAGAAAAGAGTTGGTACCATTTCTACAGAAAGCATTCCATAAAATTGAGGAAGAAGGACTCCTCATTAACTCATTCTATGAAGCCAGGTTCATCTTTATACCAAAACCTGGCAGAGACACAACAAAAAAGAAGACTTCAGGCCAATGACTTTGATGAACATCAGTGCAAAAATTGTCAACAAAACAATTGCAAATCACGGGCAGCAGCATATCAAAAAGCTAATTCACCATGATCAAGTAGGCTTTAGCCCCACAAATCAATAAATGTGATTCATCACATAGACAAAAGTAAAGACAAAAACCACATGATTATCTCAATAGATGCAGAAAAGACTTTAAATAAAATTCAACACCACTTTATGTTAAAAACTCTCAATAAACTAGGAATTGAAAGACTATACCTCAAAATAATAAGAGCCATCTATGCCAAACCCACAGCCAATATTATACAGAATGGGCAAAAGCTTGTTGCATTCTAGAGGAAAACCAGCACAAGACAAGAATGTGTTCTCTCATCATTCCTATTTAACCCAGTATTGGAAGTCCTAGCCAGAGCAATCAGGCAAGATAAAGAAATAAAAGTCATCAAAATAGACAGGAAATCAAACTATCACTGTTTGCAAACAGCATGATTCTACATCTAGAAAACTGTCTCAGCTCAAAAGCTCCTCCAGCTGATAAACAACTTCAGGAAAGTTGCAGGATACAAAATCAATGTGCAAAAATCACTAGCATTCCTATACAACAACCAAACCAAGAACCAAATCAGAAAGGCAGTCCTATTCACAATTGCTAAAAAAAGAATAAAATATATAGAAATACAGCTAACCGAGTCAGAACCAAGATGACCGATTAGGAGCAGCTCAGGATTGCAGCTCCCAGTGAAAGTGCAGAGGGTGAGTGGATGCCACATTTCCAGACGTATTTTTATTGCCCACAGACCAGGAGATTCCCAGGTGGAGGAGCCCCACAGGTCACCAGTGTGGCTGGTTTGGCCGGTGTGGCTGCTTTGCCCGTGCCCTGGGGCGGCGGTTCTCCATACAAAATACATGGTCCCAGGCACCATTTTAGCTGGTGACTGGAGCTCCAGGAAGGCAGAGTCACCCATTCATGTGATTAAAAAGGGGACTGAAACAGGGAGCCAGGCCAGGAGATTCCCGGGCAAAAAAAAAAAAAAAAGTGCCGTGAATCTCAGCACTGCTATTGTCAGCTGGCACAGTGAGTCACCACATGGAAAATCACATAGATCCCAGCACCTTTTCAACAGGTGACTGGAACAGCTGGGAGAGGGTTGACCGTTCAACTAAAAAAAAAAGGCTCTGAGTCATGGGGCCAGGTGATCAGGATCGGCTGGTCCCACCTCCACAAAAAAAACAGCAATTAGAAACGCTCTGGGTTGAGAGTTTCACAGCAAGCACAGCTGAACCCAGGATGGTCCAACTCTGTGGGTGAGGGGTGTCCACCATTAGCGAGGCACGCCACCACTACAGAGGTAGTCCGCCATTGCTGAGGCAGCCCGCCGTTGTCAAGGCAACCCACCACTTGAGAGAGTCCGTCATTACAGAGGTGGGCTGGCTGTGCCTAGGCAGTTCTAACTACAGCCATATAAACAGGACTGCAGGGAAGTTCACACAGCAGCTGGGCAGAGCCCACAGCAGCTCAGCAAAGCCTATGCAGGTAGAGAGTGACTAGGCTGCCTCCTTGATGGGCAGGGCAGGCCTGATAAAAAGGCAGCAGCACAGTGGAAACTCACAAATAAAGCCCTAACTACCCTGGACAGAGGACCCGGGTAAAAAAAAAAAAAGGTATTTATGAGTTCTGCTGCAGCAGGCTTAAATGTACCTGCCCAGCAGATCTAAATGAATAACAGAGATCACAGCTGTGCACTTAAGCTCCTATAAAGGAGACACTGTCTCTTCAAGTAGCTCCCTGACCCCCATATATTCAAAGAGTCACCTCATAAAGGAGAGCTCAGACTGATTTGGTGGGTATCCATCTGGGACAAAGACAGTAGAAGAAAAAACTTGCAGCAACCCTTACTGTTCTGCAGACACTGCGGGTGATCCCCAGACAAGCAGGGCCTGGATTGAACCTCAGCAGTCCTACAGCAGAGGGGCCAGACTGTTAGAAGGAAAACTAAGAAACAGAAGGAAATAACTTCATCAACAAACTGGACATCCACTCAGAGACCCAATCTGAAAGTCAACAACTTCAAAGATGACATGTGGATAAATCCACAAAGATGGGAAGAAACCAGCGCAAAAAGGATAAAAGCACCCGAAACCAGAACGCTTCTCCTCCTACAAGGGATCACGACTCCTCACCAGCAAGGGGACAAAGCTGGATGGAGAATGAGTGTGATGAAATGACAGAATCAGGCTTCAGAAGGTGGGTAATAAGAAACTTCTGTGAGCTAAAAGAACATGTTTTAACCCAATGCAAAGAAACTAAGAACATTGAAGAAAGATTTGACGAAATACTAACGAGAATGGACAAGTTAGAAAGGAATATAAGTGAATTGATGGAGCTGAAAAACGCAACAC